>NW_021604639.1:6095621-6109659 GCF_004785775.1 Grammomys surdaster | reverse complement strand
TCTTCTTCTTCTTCTTCTTCTTCTTCTTCTTCTTCTTCTTCTTCTTCCTCTTCCTCTTCCTCTTCCTCTTCCTCTTCCTCTTCCTCTTCCTCTTCCTCCTCCTCTTCTTCTATTATTATTATTTCCATCGATTCCTATCTTTCCCTCAATTGCAGAAATGCTATTTTTTTTCTCTCTCTTTCTCTCTTTTTCAGTAGACTGATACAATGTCTCTCATTTTATGTTATCCCTACTTCTAGTACTGCTCAGAGGTCTCTTTTGTTCAAGGTCACACGTTTAGATTTGTATCCCAAAACTATTGATGGAACACCCTACATCTATGTTTCCTTACTTTCTTAGTGACTGCTTTTCTTGCTCCTCATCCTTTTCATTTTTACAGCCCTGCAGACATAGGTAACTTTGCTTCTATAATCCTTTTTTAAAAAATACAGGCATCATTGACTTGATTATGGCTGCCACATATATACCACTGAGAACAGAGGTCAAAATACAAAATAGAGATCTGATTCTCAAATTGTTTATAATGGAATGGGGTGGTACCATGAGTAGGTAAGGTTTTGTATTATTTTGAGACAGGGTCTTGCTTTTAGCCCCAGCTAGCTTCAAACTTCCCTTAATCTGCATGCCTCAGACCCTTGAGTCTTGGGATTGCAAGCATGTATCACTGTGCCTGGCTAAGTATGTGTCATTAAAAAAAACATTTTAAAAGTGGTAAATAGTAGGTCTGCTAAAATGGCATAATAGTAAAATGATTCCAATGGTTGCACCCATAGATCACCTCTCATTAGAGAAACTCCTTTTTGTGTTTGGTGGCACTAACACAAACCGTACAACTGGTCAACCCGTAGAGAGTAAAAGATGATGGTATGTGCATCACTAATGGACAGCTGTGCCACATCCCCACATCCCACATCAAGGCTCATGGATCTCTGCTGAAGAGGGGTGGAAAGATGGTAAGAGCTCAAAGTGTGACTGACTTAAAAGAAACAGTGTTTTCTGGACACAACCAGGCAGATATACATACAAATTCACAGAGACTGTGGCACAAAAGCCCAGCTCTAGCTGAGGGGCTATTGGCATTTAATAGTTGCTGGGAGAAACAGTTTTCTTTAACAGTTTAACACCTGAGTAATCCACCATACTGCAGACCAGGCTTTACACCTTCATAACTGAGCAATGCAAATTGGACATGACAGGTTGAAAACAGAGAGACAGATAGACAACACTCGTTGAGTGAGTTGAGGGCATGTCTGGAAGAAATTAGGGGAGGGATAGATATAATTAAAATGTACTGCATAAAATTTTCAAAATAATAAAAATATTAAAATGTAAATCAGTGGTAGATATAGAAGACATGGTATTAATCATGTTATCTGTGCTGGAACATACAGTTTAGTGCCACTAGGGTCATTCTTATTGCACCCACCACCCACTGTGTCCTTAGTTACTGTGGTCGCTGTGATAAAATGACCTGACAAAGGAATGAGAAAGGGTTTATTTTGCTCACAGCTCAGGTCTAGTCCATCACAGTGGAGAGGTCAAGGTGTCAGGAGTTTGAAGCATCTGGTCACCTAGCATACTCACTCAAATCCAGAGGCCAGAGAAAGACAGACATGTATCTATCCCTGTCACTCTCTTATTATTCTGAGACAGGGTTGTTCATTGAATGGCAAGCTCACCATTGACCAGAATGGCTGACTAGGAAATTCTTGGGAAGTACTTGTCATCATCCTGCAAGGTTAGGTGATGTTGCAACCTTGGATATCCACATCTGGCTTAAAAAAAAATGGGTGCCATAGTATTAGAACTCTGGTCCTCATGTGTATAAGGCAATCACCTTTTCCTTTGTGGCACCTATATAGCCCCTGCTGACTCTTCTCATGTATGTGAACATGGGTGCACATGTGCTCATGTGGTTGTGAGGGCAAAGGGCAATCTCAGGTGTTATTTCTTAGGAACTTTTCATCTATCTCTTGAACCAGGGTCTCTCACTGAATTTAAACTTACTAAATAATGTGGGCTGGTTGGCCAACAAGTCTGAGGAATCTGCCTGCTTCTGCATCCCCAGATCTGGGGCCACAAACTCATCTCATCATGCCTACCTTTTCTATTTATTCATTCCCTGCCCCTGGGAATTGAACTTAGGTCCTCATGCTTGCATGCTAAGCACTTTCTGGCTGAGCTAGCTTCCAAGCAACACTTACTGACTCTCATTCTGGGTTGTCTAATCACTGGTATGCCATCTCTGGTCATACAATGATGTAAAGCTTTTCTACACTAGACACAGATGTGTGTTAGTGAAGACCACAAAGACACAATATGATGGCATGAAGTGACAGAGTAACGTGAGGCACGGTCTCTGAGGCGCTGAGAGTAACACCTGCAGCATGGTGTTCCATGTCTGGTAGCAGATGGCCACAAGAGCATGTTCTCAGAGTGGCAGGCATCTGCACAGGGACCTCCCAGGCTGCTTTTAACTGTAGTTATTCAGGAGCTGTTAGGTGTCTGTGAAAGGCCAGCATCTGATCTAACCCTCCCACACTCCTGCAGTTATGGTATCTGTCACTGTGGCTGTCATTCTTCCAGCATCATCTGACATTCTATCTCTTGCCAGTTTTTTTCTTCAAATCCTTTTAGAAAACTATTTTTTACCCCTGAATTTGTCATTTTACTTAAAAAGAGAGAAAGAAGAATCACAAAGGGGCCCTTTATATTTGTGTCTGTTTTTACTTCCTTTTCTGTTTGAAAATTTCCCTTGCATCGTCTATTGACAGGAAAAGTGATAGATGTATTTGATTCTTGTACATTTATAGGATTTTTTTGTTGAAAACTTTGTCTTCTTTTTGGGACAAAATTTCACCATGCAGCCCAAGCTATCCTTGACTCCCAGCAATCCGCCTGCCTCATCTTCCTAGAGTGAATTGTTTCCAGAACATGACCCTAACACATCAGTAAACTTGGGTTTACTTATTTTTGAAACAAGTTCTCATGTGTTCCAAACTAGACTCACATTTGCTGAGTAGCTGAGGATGACCTTGGATGCCTGATCCTAGCTGAGGATGACCTTGATACCTCCTGAGTGCTAGCCTGTCAAGCCTGGGCCACCACACCCTATTTATGCAGTGGGAGGGTCAAACCTAGTGTTTTGTGCATGCTAGATAAGCTTTCTACTACCTGAGATACACTCCTAGCCCCGGCAGAGGATGTTTTAAAGAATTTATCATGATTGAAATGATGATTTTTATTGATATTTTAATTTATTAATAATATTTTAGTGGTCTTGTGTAATGGTGAGATGGAAGGGAATTGTAATAACGGAGCCATGGCTGAGATACCAGGTAAACAATGCATAAGAAGAAGCCAAAGCCAGCTTCAGCATGGACATCACTTAAGTGGCCTCCTTGGATCAAGGCTGCAGTGACCAGTCAGTGCTAGCTTGCCAAAATTACTTGGGACCATCAGACACCATCCCTATCCTGTAAAACATGAAGTCTATGGCTTCTTCTAGCTCTACCATGCCATAAGACTATTTTTTTTATCTTAGCTGAATAGGACTGTGCAGCTTATCCGCTCTGCATGGAGCTTCCTGGACAATCCACTGAAACAGAATTGGCCATGTTCTTTGACATTTAAGAGGTAGAACAAATATCAGCTCTATATTAGAGCTGATAGCTCCAGGACAAAGGTCATTATCTTGCTTTAGTGTAAGTTTGTGACTGATTTCCACTACTGGTGGTCATATTTCTTACCACAGGTCTCACAGTCTCAAACACTGAATGGAACCATTCTTTCTGATGGATTTCTTCTGTGAAGGCTAGTGCTGTGGTCTGATTCCTTGGCACTTTATGGCTGCATGGAGCAAAAGGTTGAATTTGGTTCTCCATACTTATCCTTTATATTCTTCCTTGAAGCATCACCCCTAGGTGATACCTGAATAGGTATGCTAACCTCGAAGATCACTGGTGTTTCTGAAAAGAACCACTTAAAGAAATCCTTTCATTCTGTCTCATTTATCAATTCATAACACAAGGTCAATGGTTAGTTGTATACCTTGCCTCACCAGGACAGGGTGAATAGGGATCTCTGCCCTGGATTTTTTTTTATAGATATCTAGATCTAATTATAAATTTTAAATTCTGGATTAGTTGTTTCTTCCATTGTAAAAGTTATTTGAAGAAGTATTGACTTGGCTTATGAGGAATACTGATCTTTAACTGGCTTATGGTCTGAGCTGACTAAATCACTATCACTCTGACTTGAAGTGGAAGTCTGGTGAGGCAAGCACATTGCCTCAGAAAGCAGATGAGCAATTCTCATTCCACTGTACTCAATTTAACGATCTCTTCCATAGCTTTGCATCCTGGGTTTAGAAGTTCAAACACAGATTACAGGACATTATTCTAGGAACCTCAGAATTGGGCCTATCCCACAAGGATTAGTAAGTGCATTCACATGGTGAGAAAGAGTCACAAGGTGCACACAGGGGAAAGGACAAGTGAGGACAGGGCAAGAGGGCAGCCGTCTTCAAACCAGCCATGGAGCCTTCCTAGAATGCCAACTCTGCTGGCCATTTGCTCCTCTGCTTCCAGTCTCTAAGATCATGGCATATAAATGTTCATGGTGGAAAGATTCCCAGGCCATAGTGTTTTATTGTGATAGCTCAAGCAGACTAAGAAAATGTATCGAATGCTATGTATACTGTTAGCTCACAAAGCTGTTCAAACTTTCAAGTAGAGCGGGTATGGGAGCTATCACATAGGCTAGAAACAAGTTCAGGAAAAGCAAGTCCTTTCTGTGAAGCTGCATGGGTAGTAAGTGGGGAGGAATGTGGTGCTCCTGAATGGACTATGCCCAGTTCTCCAAGCCTGTGAAGGGAGACTGGTAAAGGGTTGAGCTTGGAGGTGTGTGTGTGTGTGTGTGTGTGTGTGTGTGTGTGTATGTGTATGTGCATAGGAAAGGTATGTGCATCCTATGGTTGCTTGTGCATTGAAGAGGGAGCATCTCAAGGTGAAAGCCAGAGTAAGCTCATGTGGTTCAGCAGTCTGGGAGGAGGGGGAGGCTCCCATTCTCCTTTGAGAATCTGTATAGTTTGGAGATGGGGCAACTAAGGGCTGTGACCCTCTTCAGACAGAATGGTCAGGAGTTTTCTACAATTGACCCAGGAAGAGGAGACTGCAAGCTTCAGGATGATGGGAGAGAAAGACTCTATGGATACCAGGGATTCTAGAGAAGCCTTAGGGCCTTCCGAGTCTGGTCTGTAGCTTCCTGCAGTACAGCTGTACCAGGTAGGGATTGTTCCAGTTTCCATAGAGAAGTGACTGGCATGGCAGGCTTCTTAGCAGCACTGACTATATAAGAACATTGACGATGTGTTCAGTATGCTCCTATGCCTCTCAGAATGCCTGTGAGGTGCTAACATCATACCTGTGTGCCAAGAAGACTGGCGCACAGAGAAGCTGCACATTGTTTCTGAGGTCACACAGCTCAGTAAACAGCTTAGGAACCGGAAAGCCCAGAAACCTGAGAAGCAAAGTTTTGAACCTGGCATCTAGAAGTCTGGAGCAGGCTAAAGCTCTCCTTTTTCTACCTATTCCTCAGTTTATTTCAGCTCAAACAATGAGGTAGAACACCTACCTTACAGACTCAGTGGGGCTTGTGAGGTTTAAAGATACATAGTGAAGAAAATGGAGAAGTGAAGTAAGACTGTATTAGGAAAGGTCACCAGTCTCTTTGAAACAAGATAAACACATTCTCATGGCCTGAATCAGACTCAGAAAAGCAGCTGCAGGCATAAGTCACTAAGTATAGTGTTCCCTGAGTTCTGGGTGCTTCCCTGTGCCTCAGCACACTGGAGTACCATGTACTGAGTCCTGGGTGAACCTTCTTGATAGGTGATGTCAAGAGGAGGGTGTGAAAGCCTACAGGAAATCTTTTCCTGAATGAGAAGCTTTGGGCAAGGGCAACCCAACAAACATACTAAAATACCCCTAAAAGGATGAACCAGAGTGTAGTTGCTGATGTTTGCTACGCTACCATGATCCCAATATGCCACCTCATTGCTCATTGAGATGAAGGGCTTCAAGGATATTGCTGACACATTTGTTCAGACTCCTCATTCTGGTAAGGTTCATCAAATTTGACCCAAGGTATAGCATTAAACCTGTATATCAGGCACCAAGACCCCATGATGACAGCTGACACCTTTGCTCAGTGTTCAAGCACCATTTTGTTCTGCATCTGGTTTGATTGCCTAGATTTGAATTAGACATTCCTTGAAGTAAATGACCAGTTTTATCATATATATTTGGTTCTGTAAGCTTACCTCCTGTGTATCTCTGATATGATTTCTCAGGTTCTCTCTACCTTTTTTGTTTTGCTGTTTTGAGACACTGTTGGTTACTGGCCTGAAACTAGCCAAGTAGGCTAAGCTGTCTCATTAATCCTGTCTCTACCTTCCCAGTATTGGGATCCTGGGATTGAACTCTGCTCCTTGTGTTTGCAAGGCATTCACAATTCTTACTGGGCTATCTCCCCAACTGCTAACTCTCTGCCTTTATCTTTTTAAATGACCTTTTTTTTTTTTTTAGAAGATATAAACTTTCAGAAGGATTATGTTTGTTGTTGGTTTTAAAGGCTATGACTCACAAATGAGTATAATGCCATTCAAATAAAACTATAAATACATGGGCTAGAGAGATAGCACAGAGGTTAAGAGCATGGGCTGCTCTTTCAGAGGTCCAGAGTTCAATTCCCAGCAACCATATGGTGCCTCAAAATCATCTATAATGAGATCTGGTGACCTCTTCAGGCCCACAGGCATACATGCAGGCAGAACACTGTATATATAATAAATAAATAAATCTTAAAATAAACATAAATACACATGCAGTAGCAAGCTACAGAAATGACCTCTGAAAGAACAGTTTTAGAAGCATATGTAATGTCGGAACCACAGAACCTCTTAAAAACTTCTCCAGTTTGCCATAAGACTGATTAAAATTAAGAGGAAAACAAAAACAAACAAGAAAAACCCATTTAAAGAGACTTTAAAAGTATAGTTTAAAATCACATCTTTCCACAAACAGCATGTTTTGGGATCCTAGCTTATTGCATTTACATGGATGGATATAGGGGGTGTGGGGGATGTGTGGAATTTGAAAGAAGACAAAAGAGGAAGAAAAGAGATGTTGAGAAAGGGTAGGGGAGGGCATATGAATCATGGAGGCAGAAAGGATGATGGGGTATGGAAGGTATAAGGGGGGGTCAGAAGAATGGGAGGGGAGAATCAATAAGAAATTTTATATGAAAATGCTATAATGAAACATAATACAGCATACTGTTATTGGGGAAGAAGTTAAATTAAAAATATCACCCTTTTTCTTTTATGGGTGGGTCATGAGATTGGGTATACTCTGACTCATTGAGAGTTCAGAGGGAAGTGCAGATAAGCCAGTACAGCTACCTTCATGTTCATTGCTAAATTCCTATGTTCACATCTACCCACCAATAACACAATCAACGTGCATCAAAGCAACCAGTGGGTGACTTGCTAGGTGAAAACATAGGAAAAGATAGTTGTATAGTAAGGAAGCCTCATAATTCTGTTCCTACCTCTGAGACCGACCCTGTGTCACCAGAAAGCAGGACTGGGTCAAAATACTGTGTGTGATTTATAGGACTGCTTTGGGTACGTCATTCTCAGGAGCTTGGTGGCTATCCACTTGCTTCATCTTCTGAGGACTGAGACATCTCAAAAGTGATGTTGCTGGGATTCATACAACTGAAGTTGCTAACAGAGACCACAGATAAAAGACACTGTTGGCTGGTAGGGTCTGGGGTGGGGAGGAAGATCGAGGGTCTCTGAAGACCACAGCACAGATGCATATCTCTCAGCCCCAGGTGGCTCTGATGGGACTCAAGACCATTTCTCTGCTGTATGATGAAGGGGAAAAGCAGCAGCCCATGTTGTAGGTAGAGAAGGAGGAGGCTTTCTTTGCCAAGAAGTGTGGCAGATGATTGTATAGGCAGGACCTGCTTAAAGGCCCCTCTTGTTTGCTCTCTCTAATACATAGCTAGCATATATATGGGCTTGCAGGTGAGAGAGAAGAGAAGAGAGGGGGGAAAGAGAGAGAAGGGGAAAGGGAGAAAGAGGAAAAGAAAAAGATTGGAGACAGAGAGAGAGGGAGAGGGGGAGGGAGTGGGGGCGGGGGGAGAACATTACATTTCTCACTATAAAATTAATCGTTTGACTTCCATTATAGGATCAGCTAAAATGGTCACAGTTCACCATCTTCATTTGGATTTAGCCTCAAATACTTCAGGTTGATTTTTCTGGAGTTTGGTTCCTATCAGTTTATTTTTAAATATTATTATTGCTCCATGGAAACTCACTGGCCGTGCAAGCCAGGGAATCAGGTAGGTAATTTTTCATTCTCCTTCTCATCTTCCAATTCCAATTCCCCAGGCTTACCCCAGCTTTGTAGCACCTGCAGAAGCCTTTTCTTCCTCTCTGTCCCACTGTAACAGATCATCTCCTACAGCCTCCCTTCCTTATCACACCTCTCCCACCATTATCCAAAGCTCTCCCTGGAAACAGAATGGCCATGCCAGCCAGGGATTCAGGCATGCAGTTTTAACTCTCCTTCCCATCCTCAGATACACATTCCCCAGTCTCATTCTGAACTCCAGATCACCTGCAGGGGCCCATCTTCCCCTTTTCTCCCATTTCCTGTGGACTTCACAGATTCTCTTGGCAGATGCAGCTTTTCTTCCTCCTATGGATCCTATCAGCAGTACATACTGCTCCCTGCCCTTCTATCTCGTCCCCATTTCTGCAAATCAGCTTCCAAAACCTATAATACATTTTACTCAGTGTCCACATTTTAGTGTCCACATCTGTTATGGACCCAGAAGTACTTCCTACCAGGCAAGCCATAGCCACTACATGCTCCTAAGATTGAGAGAAGGAAACAGAAACCAAGGAATGGGAGATACACCCAACAAAAACAAGAGCAGATAACAACATCTAGAATTACCATAATCCTCACCCCAGATGTATAGATGCCAGTGTCAAAACCCAATCTACAGCCAGGACAATATGTTACCACTAGGTCTAGCAACCTTACCACAGTAGGCCCCGAGAAATACAATATAACTGAAGCACAAGACAAGGACTTCAAAATACATGTATGTTCAGGACCTTTATTCAAATAAGTGCCATTCCCTGTCTCTTCTGATTAGTTGCTCATTAAATGGTTATTTTCTTTCTTCTTTTCTTTCTCTTTCTTTCTTTCTTTCTTTCTTTCTTTCTTTCTTTCTTTCTTTCCTTCCTTCCTTCCTTCATTCCTTATTTGTTTTGATAGATAAATGGAATCTATGAAATCACAAACAGAGGAGTGAAATGAAGAAAACTGTTCAAGATATAAAAGTGGAAATGGAATCACTAAAGAAAATCCAAACTTGAGTGAACATTGAAATTGAAATTGGAATTGAAAAAGTTAGGGACTCAAACAGAAGCTTTGGAGGCAAGCATCACCGATAGAGAACAAAAGATCAAAGAGAGACTCTCAGGCATTAAAAGCAAAATAGAATTAATGGATACTTCAGCTTAAAAAAATGTTAAAATAACATACATATACACACACACACACACACACACACACACACACACACACACACACTCAAGGCATCCAGGAAACTATGAAAAGTCCAAATCTATGAATAATAGGAATAGAGGAAGGAGATGAAACCCAGGTCAAATGTACAGAAAACATATTCAACAAAATCGTAGAAGAAAATTTCCCTAACCTAGAGAAGGAGGTACTTATCAACATACAAGAGTCCTGCAGAACACCAAAGACTGGACTAGAAATGAAATTCCTCATGACACTTACATGATCAAAACACTAAATGTACAATATAAAGAAAGAATATTAAAAGCTGCCAGGGGAAAAAGGACCAAGTAACATATAAAGGCAGGCCTATTAGAATAACATTTGACTCTTCAACAGAGACTTTTAAAAGCCAGAAGGGCCTAGATGGATGTTCTACAAACTCAAAGAGGCCACAGATGCCACAGATGACAGCCTAGATTACTACACCCAGCAAGATTTTCAGTCAAAATACTTGGAGAATAAAGGATATTACATAATGAAACCAAAGTAAAGCAATCTCTACTATAAATGCAGCACCACAGAAGACACTAAAAGGAAAGCTTCAACTTGAAGAAGTTAACCACACTCAAGAAAACATAGGAAATGAAGAATCTCAGACCAGAAAATTTAAAAAATGAGGAAAAATTCTCCAACAACACAACAACAAAATAACGGGAATCAATAAGTGCTGCTCATTGATAACTCTCAATATCAATGGTATCAATTCCCTAATAAAAAGATATAGAATAACAAATTGGATAGGAAAACAGGATCCTTCCTTTTGCTGCATGTAAGAAACATACCTTAATACCAAGGATAGATATCACCTTAAGATAAAAGGATATCAAGAGATATTTCAAGCAAATGGATCCAAGAAACAAGCCTGTGTTGCCATTTTAACATCTTCCAAAACAAACAAACGAACAAACAAATAAACAAAACAAAACCATTTAATGTGTAACTAATCAGAAGAGATAGGGAAGAACACTATATATTCATCAAAAAATCCACCAATAGGACATCTTGATTCTAAATATCTATGCACCAAAAACAGTGACATTCAAGTTCATAAAAGAAAGTACTACACCCAAAATTACATACTGACCCTCATACACTGATAGTGTGTGACTTGAATACCCCACTTTTACCAATAGACAGGTCACATCGACAAAAACTAAACCAAGGGACACTGAAGCTAAATGATGTCATAAACCAAATATACTGAACAGACATTTACAGAATGTTTCACCCAAACACAAAAGAGTATATCTTCTTCTCAGCACCTCATGGAACCTTCTCCAAAATTGACCAGATTCTCAGACACAAAGAGAGTCTCAATAGATACACAAAATTGAAATAATCTTGTATCTTATCAGACCACCATGGATTAAAGCTGGACTTCAACAACAACAGAGACAACATAAAGTCTACAAACTCATAGAAACTGAACAACTCTCTACTGAATGAAAAATAGGTGAAAAAAAGATTAACAAAGAAAGTAAAGATGTCCTAAAATTGAATAAAATGGAAATAAACATACCCAAACATATGGGACATAACAAGGAAAGTTCATACCACTAAGTACCTGTATAAAAAGTTAGAGAGATTGCGTGTTAGTAATCTAACAGCACACCTGAAAGCTCCAGAATAAAAAAAGGAGAAGTAATGGCCAAAAAAGTAGATGGAAGGAAATAATCAAATTCTGGGATGAAATCAATAAAATAGAAATACATAAATAAACAATCAAAAACTACAAACAATTAATGAAACAGAGTTCTTTTAGAAAAATCAGTAATATTGACAAACTCTTAGCCAAATTAACAGGTTGAGGGAAAAGATACAAATGTACAAAATTAGATACAAAAAGGGGGAACATAATGACAGATACCAAAGAAATCCAGAGAATCATAAGGACTTAATGAAAAAACAAAACAAATAACCAACCTATGCCAAATCAAATTGGGAAATGTAAAAGAAATGGGTAATTTTCTTGATATACACCACCTAACAAAGTTATATCAAGATCTGATAAACAACTCAGATCTAACTCAGACCTATAAAACCTATTGAAATAGAAACAGCAATTAAAAGCCCCCCTTGCAGCCCAGGGCAAGATGGTTTTAGTGCAGAATTGTACCAGACTTTTAAAATATTAATGCCAATACTCTTTAAAGTTTTCCTCAAAATAGAAACAGAAGAAACATTTCCTAGGTCTTTTTACGACACCACAATTATCCTGATACCCAAACCACATAAAGTCTCAAAAAGAAAGAGAATTATAGAGTAGTTTCCCTTTTGAACAGATATGTAATAGTTCTCAATAAAATACTTGCAAACCAAATCCAGGAACACATCAAAAAGATAATCTACCATAATCAAGTAGGTTTCTCCTCTTAGATGCAAGGATGGTTCAACAGACATAAATCAATAATGTAACCTACCATATAAACAGACTCAAAGACAGAAGTCCCATGATAACCTCATTAAATATAGAAAAGACCTTTGACAAAATCCAACATCCTTTTATCATAAAGTCCTGGTGAGATTAGGGATACAAGGGACATACCTAAACATAATGGTCAGTTTATGCAGATCCATAGCCAACATCAACTTAAATGAAACTAAAGCATTTCCACTAAAATTAGGAACAATACAAGGTTGTCCACTTTCTCCATATCTATTCAATGCACTATTTCAAGTCTTAGCTAGAGCAATAGGACAACTCAAAGATCAAAGAAATAAAAATAGGAAGGGAAGATGTTAAATTATCCTTATTAGCAGATGATATAATTGTATACGTAGGTGACCCTAAAAATTCCATCAGGAAACTACTACAGCTGATAAAAACTTTCAGCAAAATAGTAGGATACAAAATTAATACACAGAAATCAGTAGCCTTCTTATATACAAATAGTAATAAAAACAGCATGACATTGGCTTAAAAAACAGACATACTGATGAATGAAACTGAGTCAAAGACCCAGACATAAATTTGCATACCTTTGGACACCTGAGTTTTGATAAAGAAGGCAGAAATTCACAATGGAAAAAAAGATAGCATTTTCAACAAATGGTTCTGCATAAACTGGATGGCTGCATGTAGAAGAATGCAAATAGATCCATATTTATCACCTTGCCTAAAACTCAACTCTAAGTAGATCAAAAACCTCAACATAAGGCCAGATACACTGAACCTGATAGAAGAGGAAGTGGGAATAGTATTGAACATATTGCCACAGGAAAAGACTTTCTCAACAGAACACCAACGGCATAGGTACTAAAACCAACATTAACAAATGAGACCTCATTAACCTGAAAAGCTTCTGTATGGCAAAGGATACCATCACTCCGATTAAACGTGAGGCTATGAGAAAATATTTTTACTAACTACACATCCAATAGAGAACTAAGATCTAGAATATATAAGAAACAACAACAACAAAAACAATAACAGAATATCAAGAAAGCAAATAACCAAAATTAAAATTAAAAATAGAATACAGATCTAAATAAATGGCTGAGAAACATTTAAAGAAATATCTAACATCCTCAGACATCAGGGAAATGCAAATCAAAACTATTTCAAGATTTCATCTTATATCAGTCAGAATGGTCAGGATTTTAAAAAAGCTCATGCTGGTGAGGATGTGTAGTTAGGGGGGCATCCTTCCATTTCTAGTAAGAGTACAAACGTGTACAGCAAGTTTAAAAATCAGTGTGGTGGTTCCTGAGAGAGCTGAGATTTAGCTAGACCACTCTTGGGAGGGTACCCGCAGGACTTTACATCCTAATACAGAGACACTTGCTCAGCCATGTTCATTGCTGCTATAATAGCCAGAAATTGGAAACTGACTAGATATTCATCAATAGATGAGCAGATAAAGAAAATTGGTACATTGAAATGTGGCACATTGACACAATGGAATATTACTCAGCCATTAAAACAATAAAATCATGAAGCCTGTAGGTAAATTGACAGAGCTAGAAAAAGAAAACCCATCCCGTTTAAGTAACCCAGACCCCCCACAAAGCAAATATGGTATGTATTTGCTTATATGTGTATGTTAACTGTTATGTCTTTGATATACAGGATACAACCTATACAACCACAAATATTAGCTGTAGAATAAAGGATCGGGGGGAACATTGGATTACCTTTGGAAGGGGAAATAGAATAGATAGTTGTGGTTGTAGGGGGAGACTTGAATGGAGGGTCAAATAGGGTGGGGAGTGAATAGCAGAGTGTGAAATGGAAGATCGGAAACTAAAACTAAGGGCTATTTGAAGTTCTATAGAAACCTAATATAGTAAAAGCTTTCCATATATATCTATATCTACATCTGTCTGTCTGTCTGTCTGTCTGTCTGTCTGTCTGTCTAGTGGTG
>NW_021604639.1:6029196-6095221 GCF_004785775.1 Grammomys surdaster | reverse complement strand
AGAGAGAGAGAGAGAGAGAGAGAGAGAGGGAGAAAAAAAGGGTATAGATTTGGGTAAATGGGGAAGTAGGGAGGACTTGGGATATGGGAAGCTATAGTTGGAATATATTATATTAAAAATCTATTTTCAATAAAACTACTAAATAATAATGCCCCATGGCTTCGTATATATGTATGTATTATGTAAGCATAGTATTATATAAAGAAAAAATAGCAAGAGACAAAAAATTATTTAAAATTTGTATGTATATGGGTATTCTGTGGGCATGTATGTTTATGTATCATGGTACTTGCCCCATGCCTTTGGAGGCCAGAAGAGGGTTTCCTGGAGTTGGAATTGTAGAGTGTTGTGAGTTTTCATATGGGTGCTAGTAACCAAATCTAGGTACCCTGGAAGAGAGAACTTTCACAGAGTGTCTGTGTACACTTGGCTACGTTAAAGGGAAGGAGCTGCCAGTAGCAGAACAGTCAACAGCTGTAAGTCTCATTTCCGTCCTTACTTCACTTGACTGGAATCCTCAATGCCACTACCTTCATGTGGCACAGAATTTCACAGCAAAAGCAATATTTGATGTGTCACTAGAGAAAAGTATTTTCCAAAATCATTCCATGCAAACTTTTTTGAAAATGGTCCTCTTCTTCCCTCCAACTGGCCCCTGCCGTGTGTGTGTGTGTGTGTGATGTGCACATGCACACCCAGAGAAGGATGTCAGATGTCCTGCTCTATTATTCTCTTGAGATAGGATCTCTTACTGAGTGTAGAGCTAGGCTGGCATCTAGCAAGCACCAGAAATTCTTCTGTCTCTGTCTCTGTCCTCTATGGCTCTGGGATTAAAAGCACCTGGCATTGTGCTCAGCTTTTTAAGTGGATGCTGGGGATTTAAACTCTGCTTCTCATGCTTATGAAGCAAGTATTCTTTCTTACTCTCTGAGCCATCTCTTCAACTGAACCTTTAATATATTTTAATAACACGTGAATAAATGCATAGTTACAAAGTGATCAGTGCCTTATATCTTATTGTATATTCCTCTCTTGCAAAATCCATCCATTCATCCTTTTGATACCTCCTCATAAATTCTTTTTTTAAAAACTTCGCTTTGAAGTGACTTTTGTGTATCCTTAAAGTGTATATGAATTGTAATGGAAGTGTTGTCTGCCTAGAAACTAGTCTGGGAGAAGCCTGTGACAATCAAGTGGCCTGAGAGCCACAAAAACCATAAAGAACATGGGCCATTAGGCTGGGCTTGTGGATGCATATCTGTCTGTGACTTCTAAAGTTTCAGCAGTGGTTGGAAGTGGCCTGTGCAAGGCAGGGCCTTTGTTCCAGAACTGTCCTCACTCTCTTTTGGCAAACTCTCCCAGGAATAAGCGAGGCTTCGAAAGTGTCAGATTGAATCTGAGAACAGATTTTTCAGGCTAGAGTCAAGTAAATGATAGAAGTTTGGGGTGGGGGTGGGGATCTGCAGCTCAGGAAGAGCTAAGCAGTAGCAGGTGCAGCAAGAATGTTGGGGGTGAAGGTGAAGGCCTTAAAACACTAGGAGCTTTCTGTGCTGGAGTGACAGGTTCAAAGTGGCTGGCAAAAAGGTAATTTTCACAGCATCTTGTAGCTGGAATAGGAGACGGTGTGTCTGGCTGTCAGCATGTTGGTCAGCTACCTGATGCCAAGAGAACAGCCACATCTTAAGTGTTAAAATAATAGTAATCACAGACTGCCTGAGAAATACAACAGGCAAGAACCTCTCTGCAGTGTTGACTGGCCCCCCGTTCACAGCATTGTCAGTAATATCTTACCATGGCATCCAGATGGCTTTATTCAACAACAATAACAACAACAACCACAACAGCAACAAAACATGCATTGGCCTTTACATTGGCAAGTTCAGAGCAGAGACTACTTTGAATCAATGCACACATATGTAGCTTGATTATTGATATGCAAAATAGGAAGGTGGTCTGTGCTCTCACAGAGACAAAACTTATTGGAACTGGCAGGATCTCTTGGAAGTCACGGCTCAGAGCCATATGTACTGGTGCCTTACCAGTTTGGTTTACTTAGTTTAAATTTCCAGAGCGGGGTTGGGTTATGGCTCAGTGGGCAAAGTTCTTGACCTGCAAGGATCAGGATAAGAGTTTAGATCATACAAATGCACACAAAAGCCAAATGTTAGTATTCTGTCTAAACTCCACCTCCACAGTTACCTGGCAATAGCCAGGTATGTTCCTGCCCACAGTTACCTGGCAACAACCAGTTAGGCCTGGCCCACTATAAAAGGGGCTGCTTACCCCCTCCTCTGTTGCTCTCTTACTCTCTTGATCTCTTGCCTCTAGCTTCCCTCTGTCCCCTCGTCCCTCCTCTCTCTCTTCCCCCTCTCTCCACGTGGTCATGGCTGGCCTCCATTTCTCTTCTTCCTCTCTTTCTCTATATTCTTCTATCTCACTCTCCCCCCTACCTTTGCCCTATCTCCTGAATAACCCGTCCCCCACCCTCAAAACCATTTGATCTGATGTGGTTGGTTCTAAGCTGTGCACGGATGTCTAACACTGGTGCATTGGGCCGAGACTGAGGACTTCGGGAACCACGACCTGCCGTGCAGCTGCTGCTGGCTGCTGTAACCACCGGCTGCTCTGGCCGTGCAAGACTGGCACCATGTGGCCTGCCGCTACCGCTGCCAACCCTGCCGCCACTGCTACGCTGCACTGATGGCGTGAATTTCCACTGTTATTGCACACCCACCCCCCCTGCCACTTTGAGGCCCACTAAACTCCCACATGAGCTGTGCCCCTGCAGCAGCCCCCCCCCCCCCCAAATGGTGCTCTGCCACGTGGGCTAGGCAGCCAGACAGGCCTACACAGACCTCACGGGTTTCATCTTTCCTGATACCAGACTGCACAAGCCCGCAAATAGGCATATTGATTGCTAAGGAGCTTCCAATTGATGGGAGGGACCCTAAATGCCCAGATAGGGCCGGGCTAACCTTCCCTGGGCTGAGGGGTTGGCGTTTCACTGCCCCAGTCCATATGACTGGCCTCCTGGCTGACCTATGACTTAGGACTTTGGCTGTTGGGTGACTTTCCTCCTCAAAAGCAGTTCACAACTTCCCCCACCCCCACCCCCCAACTCTTGCAGCAGCCCGAAAATCCTCGAACCAGGTTGAACTGCTTTCTGGTGACTCTGGGAGTTCGCCAAGGCCCCTAGATATTTTTGTGATGACCTGCTATCTAGGCTGCTTGCCTGATTCGTTATCAACTTTTATCTTGGGACTCTGATACAAATAGTTCGGTAACAGCCCCCTCCCCGTCACCCAATGGGTGTTACGTTGTCTTTGACTGCACCCCCAGACATCCCACTGGGTTGTCTCCTGAAAAACCTCAAATCTCTAAAGTTAATGCCTGATTTGAGGCCTTCCAAATTGATACACCTCTGCAATAAGGTCTGGATTTGGTACCCTCTAGATAATGGTTTAAAATGGCCACCTAATGGCATGCTAGACCCAGTCATTTTAAAGGGTTTTCATACATACTGTCAGCAGTCTGGTAAATGGAAAGAAGTTCCCTATATCCAAGAATTCATCTAACTTCACTCTAATACCTCTATGTGTTCTGTCTGTTCCCCACCCAGGTTCTTTTAGCCATCCCCCACTGGTCAGAGTAAACATCCACATGGTCCCAGGAAAGATTTTTGAGCTCTGAGCTAACCCTGTCTTTCCCTGACCCTCATTCTAGGACTGCTCCCCTTGAGTGAGACACTTCTCTCCTCTTGAGACAGTTTCTTTCTCACAGCTGAGTACCCTAGGCTGGGCCTCGATAGACCGTCCTTTCTCTCTCAGGAGCACCAGCTACAAGCTCAAGTCTCCAACGTGTCTCTCCCAAGGGTCAGTCTTTCGCACGCTTCTCCCCTCTTCCTTCATCATTTGAGGCTGGCTGTACCTACTTAGTTCAGTCTGTTTGCCTAAAAAGCAGTGGTCCGGGACCCTGCTTGCTCCCTTCCCCTCTGTGGTTCTTAGCTCTGCTCTGGGTCTCCTTACATCCTACCAGGGACACTCTCTGAGACCTGCTTCCCCATGTGCACAACCACCTGTGCAAAGGGCTTGGCTGCCCGCCCACTCAAGGGAGGCTCTCTCTCTCTTTCTCCCTCTCTGCCTGGGACCTGTAAAGTGAGTGCTAGCAGTGCCTTCTGCCACAAGTACAGCTAACATGAATGTTACTGTGATACAGGACACGCTTGCTGTTCCTTGCCCTCTGCAGACTCTAGCTGCCAGAGAAACTGGGCTGCTAGTAAGAAGTCCTGCCCTGCCGCCTCCACAGACCTGACCCGCAGCACCTATGCCCTCAGCTGCGGCCCATAGCACAACCCTGGGTCATCACCTGTGGCCCACAGACCCAACCCGCCAGCCATATATTGTATGCCCCTGTTGCCAGCTTTCTTATTCTGGTCCTAGCCTAATGTTTCTTTGCTAATACAAAAATGTGCTTTTCTCTACCTACACAACCTCCCAAAGTTACTTAAGACTCTTTCCTATCCTGTCTTAATAGATTTTTACTACTGCTATTAAATTCTATTCAGTTACAACCAATCCTTATGGCTCTCAATCTTGTCAGAAGTCTGCTAATAGTATATTTAAGTTTATGGCTGACAGAATTCCCAAAGCTTCTAACAGTTGACCCAAGATGGTTTCAGAAGATTTGGACACTTAGAAGATACAACCTGGATTATATTCGATGACACAGTCACTAACAAACACAGTGGACTAAATCGGATGCCCTGAGTCAAATGAGTTGGCTAAACTAAAGTAAGTCATTTCTCATGTCACGCATATCCATTTCATAGAGAAAAAGCCCTGCGTCTTCTGCACTTGGAAGCCAAACTGACTTCACCCAAGAGACTATGGAGACCTCAGGAACTGTGGACTCTGTCATTTTTTAAAATAATATATAACTGGTAGATTATTGCTTACTCTTCCTCAGACTCCTGACTACATTGACAGCTAAGCTTTCACAAATTATCTGTTACTTTATTACCTACATTCAGTTGTGATCAATTAAATGCTTCATATTTCCTCTTCTTGCTATGCCACTGTCCTAATATTATCTGAGTTCCTATAAACTTGCCTAACTATAATAAAATATTCCACTATACGATCCAGCAAAGGTTCATCTTAAAGACTGCTTGTGTTGTTAACTCATGCTGTTATCTCTTTTGTACACTTATAAGCTACAGGAAATTCACTCAGATCTACCTCTCATGGACCAAATAGATGCCATCCAGATAAGTACATCTGCCTAAATTTTCCACTTACTACCTATTCCAAAGGGTGGGATCCCTCTGGGTTTCAAATGTACATTTAGAAAAAATTTTCTTTCTCCCAAATGTACTGAATCTTATTCCCTATGTCTTGTCCAGGCACACCCAGAACAGCTCCAGAGAAGCAACCTCCAGATGCTCCATCTCCTGTCACATACACAGCTGCTTCTACTGGACCTATTCCTTCTGACCTATCCTCAGATGGCTCCATAGATCCTGGACAGAAGGAAACAGCCAACTCTCCTAAGACTGGACAAATATCCTCTATACTCATTCTTCTAGGTTCCCCCTAAAGACACGTCGCCCCCAATGCCAGCAGGAAGTAGCCAGATATCACGATGATCCTACTCCTGCTTTGCCATCACCTCTTTCTAATTTTTCTTTTTTAATTAAATCAAAACAGGGAAATGTTAGTATTCTATCTAAACTCCATCTCCACAGTTACCTGGCAACAGCCAGGTATGCTCCTCCCAACAATTACCTGGCAACAGCCAGGTAGGCCTGGCCCACTATAAAAGGGGCTGCTTGCCCCCTGCTCTCTCACTTGATCTCTTGATCTCTTGCCTCTAGCTTCCCTCTGTCCCCTCCCCCTCCTCCTTCCTTTCCCCCTCTCTCCACGTGGTCATGGATGGCCTTCACTTCTCTCTCTCTCTCTCTCTCTCTCTCTCTCTCTCTCTCTCTCTGTCTCTGCCACACACCTGCCACCCCCCCCACCCCAACCTGCCAAAGCATCTCTTCCCCCGAGGGACCAGTCACACACTCACTGAACATACTCTTTATCTCTTTATCTTTTTATAAACACATCACCAAGAAGGTGTGTTAGCCTGCCTGTTATCTCAGTATTCAGAGGGACAGAGACAGGAAGTCCCTGGATCAAGTCAGCTAATAAACTAGCAGGAACTGGAGAACTTCAGGTTCAGGGAGACACTGTCTCAATAAATAGAAGAACAACTGAGAAAGACGACAAATGTTAATCTTGGGCCTTCACATGTGTGTCTCATGTACACACACATACACACATGTACACACACACACTACACACACACACACACATGCATGACATGCACACGTGTACATGCACACTCAATCAAACCTGAGTTCAAATCTCTAGTACCCACTTAAAAGCTGGGCATAGCCCCCATGTACCTGGAACTCTAGCACTGTGAGGCGAATACACCTATAATCTGAGAGCCATGGAGGATGAAGACAGGAGGGTTGCTGGGGCTTCTAGATCCAGGTTCTAGATCCTTGAGACCTTATCTCAAGGGAATTAGGTGGAGAGTGATAAAACACAATACCCAATGTCCTTCTCTAGGTTCTGTATGTGCACTTAATTTGGAAACCCCCAGGATGTTCTCTTGATGGCTTCAGGATGTGTATTTGCACATTGCTCATTTGACTTTTCTTTCATCTTAACAGCACAAAGTGTTGTCCCCTCCCTTAAGTCTCTCTGTCTTTATCATCTGCCGGGTAAACAGCACACAGTCTCTTCAGTTATGGAGAATCCACAGGCTGTAGCTTATGTCCATTCTATGCTGAAGAGCCTCAGCAGGCTGTAAAGAACACCCTCAAGTTCCACAGAGACACTTTAATCCTGAGTCACAGTGGGTTATAAAGCACACCCCCAAGCTCTCTAGCATCCCTTTAATCTCCCTGGAATCCAAAGCATCCAGGATCCCTTTGTGGTGAGGATTACCTCTCCCTGGAATCCAAAGCATCCAGGATCCCTTTGTGGTGAGGATTACCTCTCAGCTGACAGCCCCAAGGATTGCAAAAGGACCCTTGTAAGAAGAGGCATTCCATGCTGGCATCTTCAGTACCAGATCAGCCTGCATCCCCTGTGCTGTGGCTTGGCACTGGTTGATATACGCAATAAAAACAGTAGCCACATTCCTTAAATGGGCCTCCTGGGAGTGTGCTGAATGTCAAGGCAGTTGAGGAATTGTACCAGACTCAAGATCAAAACTTGTATGGCCATGAACACATTCGATAATGGAAGAGAAGCTACCTGTCACCTCGACCCACAGCCTTGAGACCTAGGTATCCCAGATGTGGTCCTTATGTTCTCATATGATGAGGCTTTTGATGAGGTGACAAAAAGTAAGCAACTCCAGATGGCAGAAGACTTAACTGGAGGAGAGAGGGAGGGAGATTCAGAGGAAGATTACTATGGGTTGAGGAACTGACATTTCTAAGACATATTCACAGGAAAAAAAAACTTAGGCTTATATTTTGATGAGGTGAGAGGAAGGTGTACTTGTCAACCTTTTTATTTCTTCCCTTAGTGAAGAACATCATGCAAAGTTTAACTGGGAACAGGTAGTACAAGATGCTAGGTAGCCATAGGGAAGGGTAATGTTATAAATGAACTTTTCCAGAGACTGATTTTCTGCTACTTCAGAAGTGCACCACAGTACACACATGGAGGTCAGAGGATAACCTTGGAGGTGGGTCTTCCCCTTCCAACTTAGATGAAACAAGGTCTCTCTTTTGTTATTGTTGCTATGTATATCTGGCTGGATGTCCACAGACTCTGTCCTCTGCCTCCTATCTCACAACTGAAGCACTGAAATTATAGATATTCTCTACTGTGCCTGGCTTTTTGTTGGGGCTGGGGATCCAAACTCAGGTCCATTGTAAATGATCCACCCACTGAGCCACCTCCCCACCATACTGCTGCTGTTCTGGAACAGAAAAGTTGTCTTTCTTGAGCAGAATTGACACATCTTCAGACCTGCATCCTTAGTGGAGTTTAGGCTCATCAGATGTTGGACAAAACAGTTTCTTAAGATGGAAAAGAGTAGATGATGGATGCTAAATAATGCAAAGGGATTCTGGCATGTCTTTGAGAAACTTCATCTAAAAAATGACATGAGCATTTGTGGAAAATTCTTGAAATAAAAAAAAATAATAAGATGGCCTTCATCATGGTGTAGCCATTACTTTTAAGATTCTAGTACATTTCAGCATTTTGGAGTGTGTATGTGTGTGTGTGCATGTACCTGTGTGTGTGTGTGTGTGTGTAAAGCAAAGTAATGGACTGCATTTACTTCTCTCATACACCGACCAAAAGACATAAATTATATTTTTTATTAGATGGAACCTATGAGTTGAACTCTAACTAGGGCACTTACAGATCAGAGACAAAATGAGAAAAGACAGAAAACATTTCACTTCAGTATCCAAATGCAGTTGATTTTGAAGCCAAAGAAACGCTCTCTATCTGGCCCAAGAGTATTGCTGAAACCTCAGGCTCATTCATGGTAAACAGAGGCAAAATTTTCCATTCACTTCTCCAAGGCTCCTCTCCTCACAGAAGCAGTGCCCCTTCCAGTCCCCTGTAACTTTCCTATTTAAGGGCGTGAGGCTCGAACTCCAGAGAGGGTGGATTAGAAGGGATTCCTTGCCAAAATAATGCTGTTAAAGTGCCCCAACTGCTTCTAAGCAGGGTGTCCTTTTTCTTAAGTTGTGTGAATCTATAAACATTATTCTTGCTATAAACCTATAAAAATAAAACCTGCTAATAAAAAGGCCAAGGAATAATTATTTACAAGTGCGTCTTAAGGAGTTCCAGCTACTTTTCTTTTTGTAAGATGAAGAGGAATTGCAGTCTTAAAGATTAGAAGATCACAGCATCTTCTAGTCCAGTAAAAATGTATCCTGTCTCAGAGAACTCGTGGTGTTAACGACCAACATTTGTAATCTGTAGCCAAACCCTCGTCTTTTTGCTTTTGGGTCCAAACACCCAATTGTGATCGCAAATAGGAAATTTTTATGCAAGTGTCAGAGAGATGTCTTTGTAGCTGAGGCACTTGCTATACAAACTTGAGAACCTCATTTTGAGTCCCCACGACTCAGGTGAAGAGCTGTCACAGTAGCACGTGCTATATGTAATTCTCTTGCTGCAGCGTTCTTCCAGAGAGATGGGAATCAGAGACAGAAGCTAGAGGGCCAGCTTGCTCAGTGCTCATGGTGAGAAAAATAAAGAGAACATGCTCGAAGGGAGGTGGAAAGCATAGGTTTGGTTTGAGAGTTTGTTCTCTGACCTCTATACATGCACCTTGGTACATGTGTGACACATGTGTGCATACTCACACACACAGAGTGAGACACAGACATCCACACATATATATATACATGTCAACACACACACACAGTGGAAAAAATGATATAAATGGGAATTTTCATCATTATCACCATCAAAACCTGTGAGGAACCCCAAGCCCTGTGGAATATTCTCAAACCAGGAAACAGCTTTGCAGTCTTGGCAGGTGCTGTACTCAAAACAGAATGGGTACTTTCTTTGGGTTTTCCCATGAATAGTTTATTATTTTTATTACTTTAAAGATAATAGAAGGCGCCTAATATTGCCAAAAGCTGTGAGTGTGTGTATGGGGAGGAGGGAGGACACACAGACGTCTTACAAATTTTCCAGTCTAGACTGGTTTCTAATTCCCTGTGTAGCCAAGGATGACCTTGAATTTCTAATCCTCCTGCTCCTATTTCCCAAGTGCCGGGATTATATGCATTCACCACTACACCTAGTTTATTTCCTATTGGGGAAGCAACTAGGGTTTCATGCATGGTAGATAGGCTCACCCTCTACTAACTAAGGCCTACCCTTAGCTCTAACATGTATATATTTAAAAGTAGACATAGTATTGTGCCCTTTCCTAAAGGAAGCACTGTAGCCATGGCTAGACACTGGGCACACTCACAGCCACATTGACCTGCAGTTCCACAGAGAGGCATCATTCCTGAAACCCAGTGCATCTCACTAACTAATCCAACAACCTCTCCTGGTTTAATCTTTGCAGTCAAGCCAATTCTCTTGTTAAGCACACCTATCTACTGCTAATGGATGCAGCAATGGTAATCTCTGCCTGGCCACAGATGTGCCATCCCAACAATAGGCAATTCTGTTTACTATCTTGATGCCCAAGTGGTTTTATAAATGAGAGACCAGGGCAACGGAAGGTAGGAGGTTCTTACAAGAACAGCAGAAATTCTGAATGGAGACTATTCTGGTAGCTCAAAGCTTGGTAAAGGTCATTAGTGCCAGTTGGGGGCTTATTGCAACATCTTAGCATCTCTCTCAGAGCTTTGCAGACAGGAGCCTGTCGGAATAGCTGTGGCAAAGGTGTCTGAGAAGCCTAGGTTACGTCACAACTTAGAGAATCAGAAGCTTTTAAAAATTAGGCTCTGGTTCCTGAAGAGATCTTCTAGCCTCCTCCCCCCACCTTTAAAATGTGAGAGAGAAATAGCAACTATTAGCATCCCAGGAAGAAACAGAGTAGAAGCAAACCTCTTTAGAATTAACCAATAAGGGAAATCAAGTGCTTTGAAGTTTGCACAGTTAATAATAATAAGAATGATGATGCTAATTATAATCTTCCTTGGAGAGTGTTTTACACTCTGTGAAGCATCTTAAAGTACCCAAGTTCATTTAGTCACTACAAGAATGTGATGAGACAGATGGCATTTCTATTCCTATTATTCAGAAAATGCAATTAAGAGACAACACACACACACATTCTCTCTCTCTCTCTCTCTCTCTCTCTCTCTCTCTCTCTCTCTCTCTCTCTCCTTTTCTTTCCCACCACAGTTCCTGGCTTCTGCTCAAGCAGACGTTTTTAAAAATATGGAGGAAGGGGCAGAGGAGACACAGATCAGGGGGCAAAAAACACTTGTCTTGCAAACATGAGGACCTCAGTTCAAATCCCCAGAACCCATGTAAAAAGCTTTTATCCAAGCATTATGGGTAGCACAGAGAGTCAGATTTCAGGAGCTCACAGGCAAGGTAGCCTATTGTGCCTTCATCTGCCTCCCATTCTCCTAATCATTCATGGTTTATATCTGTAATAGCTGATTATGAGCTCCTTCAGGTAAATACACCAGGTTCCTTACTGATGGGTCTGCAGTATATGGAGTTTGTCTCCTTTGTATGTCAGTGAATGGCCTTGAGAGAATGGTATAATACTTTTCAAATCTTGCTCACACTTGTGAGTTGTGCTTCACAATTAAGCTGGCCATGTTTTTGCACATTAGGAGTTAGATGATCTGTGTTGGACCAGTCACTCTGCCCTCTGTGTGGCTCACCAAAATGTGTGCCCCTGTCCTCTCATTTGCAAGCTGTAAATGAGAAGCCCAGTGTGTAATGAAACACAGGAGACTTCCAAGTGAACTAGTTCTTACTCGTGTGTGTGATTGTAGAGGTTGGAGAACAAATCAACTGTTCTTCTGGAACACTTCAGCTTGGTTTTTGAGACCAAGGATAGTTCGCCCAGACCTGGAACTCACCAAGGCAAGCTAGGCTGGATGGCCTGCAAGCCAGTGGGGTCTACTTGTCTCTACCTCTCCTTTGCTGGTATTACTGTGTTTTTTCCCCCCTTCGGTGTGTTCTGATGGCTGAACTCAGGTTCTCATGTTCGCATGGCAAGCACCACACCAACTGAGCCATCACCCCATCCAGGTAAGCCTTATTCTCGGCATTAGTGTATATTTTGGATCTAAAGGGGAAATGATACCGAGCATGAGGGAAATTGTCAAGAGACGCTTTTGGAATTGTGGAAGAGTAAGAGGTAGAAAAGAGTTAATGACTTTGGAGGGGACTTAGCAGGAACGACGTAGTATTAAGGGCAATATGAGGGTGCCACAAAAACAGCATTTGGTGGAGAGGAGCTTGTGGACATCCCAGACAAGAACGGAATTAAGGGAAAATGTGTGTGAATATGAAATGAGACGGAAATAAGAACTATTGTAAGAGGTGAGAGCAGATGGGTTTGAAGAATTAACATGTGTCTGTTGCCATGTCTTTAGCACCAATTGGGGGGGGGGGGCAGAATTGCTGGAGCGTTTGAGGAGGAGATTGTATTGTCTGTGTGGCTTAACAATTATAGAGTGAGTCTTTCAAGAAACTTCACCATCATTTGTTTCCCTTGAAACCCAATATGGAATAAACTTCCTTAAAAACTAAAGGCAGTTCTAATGCAGATGCAGACAAACATGAGTGGTGATGAGCGACAGGCAGAACCTCCTCCATTTAGGCATTACAGGAACAAGATGGCTCACATGTCCCTACCTTGGGGGATTTCCCAGAAGAAAATGTCATCCAGAAAATGCACTGGTCTTTTTTTTTTTTTTAACATATAAAGGGTAGCTTCCATATAAATAAATGGATGACATTTAAGGATAATGACCATTCATCAGAAGAAAGAAGTCAATTTCCTCATATTGTAACAGGCACCTCACTTCCAAGTTTGATTCAGCTTTGGTTTCATAATACACTTCCTCTCTTCGGAGCCACTGGCCTTGGAAATATCTCGAAAGGTGTCAATTTTGTATTGGCACCTTATGTGGATTTTCACAAGAAAACCATAAAGCTGTCATCACTAAGGAAAAGTGAACATTCCTGGAGAGGTAGGATGCTGCCACTCTCCGATTACCATAATCTCTACTGCTCTCTAATGACAAGACCATAAATCCTCAGAGATCCATAATGTAAAAGGTGAATTGATCTGTTTTCTAATTCTTGCAAGTCCCAGAAAGACAAGATGATAGTCTGTCAGCTGCTGTACCAATGGCTGTTTCCACAGAGTTGAAATTCTGCAAGCACTATTCTGACATTGTGGTTACCAGGGTCTCCAGTAGGTGGTTTCAAAAGGAGGGTCTCCTGCTTTTGGATTTTAATAAGTGCAGCTCTGCTTGGCTTGATAATGTGAACATCCCCTTAGACAGCTTGTGTCATGTGACTTGTTAAACTTTCTGGCTTCCAGACTAGAGTTAAAGAACTGATCTTCAAGAATTTAGTGCATGGTTAAATGTCACAATGACCAGGCACCACATGAAATTCAAGGCTTTTGTTATTTCCACTGAGAAAAAGTAGAGAGATTCTCAGAACCCTTGCTTAACAGCCTGAGAAGTTAGTGTGTATGCGTGTGTGTGTGTGTGCGCGCGCTCGCATGCACACGTGTGTGTATGAAAGCTACAGGTTAATGCTGTATGCCTTTCTCAATTGCTTTTCCACTTTATTTTCTGAGACAGAATCACTTACTGAACCTAGAGTTTACCAACTGGCTAGACTGACTGGCCAGCCAGCCCCTTAGACCTCCCCTGCATTGGCTCCTCAGTGCAGAGGTTGCTTCAGAACTGGTATCTACTCAGAATGCCAAGTTGAAAAGTGCAGGAAAGAATAAGTGCATTCATTCTTTACATGTCTTCTGATCCTGCCACTTCAAATTCTGTTTGTACAAGGGATGGAATACATTCACTGTTCACCTAGGAGTGTTCTGTATAGAAGTTCACTACAGACAGCCTTCCCAATCTATCTTTGGCATACAAAATACACACGAGAAAGAGTTTAGAACTGTGGTTCCGTTACTGCTCAGAGAAAAGTTGATTAGCTTATTGTCTTGACAAAGGAAATAAGGAATAAATACCAGATACGTACTGGATGTACTTCTGTCACTTATGAGACTGTCTTTGGAAATGCCAGGTGCTTCCAAATTGCACCAATGCACATATATTGCCTTCCTACTGTAACTGAGTCCCAGAGAAGGGTGGAGTTGCATGTTTTGCAAATGGCTGAACCAACTTCAGAGGTCTGAGAATGCCATGGTAGTAGCAGGAACTCCGGCATCGTTGGACACATGATCTTTGAGAAACACCAGCTGATGAAGTCCTCGGTTTCTTCAGACCCGAAGTGGGACCAATGGTAGTGGATGTTCTTCTGAAGACTTATGTGACTGTTTGGTATGCACCTGGCCCCAAACAAGAACTCAATGGCTATTTGCTGTGGCTTCAAATTTTATTTTTAGGCTCACTAGTTGGGAACAAGAAAGCAACAGAGACCTGGCTCTGTGGAAACCCATTACTACTCAAATTTTCTCATTATGACTGTACCAGAGGAGAAGACTGAGAACAATGGCTATGCTTCTATTTCATTTATTTATTTGTGTGTGTATACACATGTACATATGTACACACATATGTAGTTATGCATATGTGTAAGGCAGTATACATATCTATGTGTGCATGCATTTGGAGGCCAGAGGACAAGCTTGGGTATCATTCCTCAGGCACTGTTAACATTTTCTTTTTGAGGCAAGGTCTCTCTCTCTCTCTCTCTCTCTCTCTCTCTCTCTCTCTCTCTCTCTCTCTCTCTCTCGCCTCTAGCTCAAGTATGACAGGCTAGCAAGCACCAGAAGCATCCTCTTGCTTCTGCTTCCCCAGTGCTGAGTTCTGGAGCTTGGACTCAGGTCCTCACGCAAGATGAACATTTCATTAACCGAGCCATCTCCCCAGACTAATCATCTTTCTCACATTGCCCTCAACTGACAAATTCTTCAGACCTTTATCAATCCCTCATTCCTATAAATACTATTAATACATGGGGAAAACTACTGAAAAACAAGGCAAAACTATCTACCTAATGTGAAGAAGAAATTAAAAATGCACCTCAGCAAGACTGATGAAAAGCACTTTTCTTTAACCCCAGGGCATATGATGGGTTAAGTCTGTGAGTTATACACACACGTGTTTACCTTTGAGGCTTCCCACATGCCCTCATTTGTCCCCGTGGCTCCTAATTTATAAGTTTACAGAGAGCTGTAAGGGAAGGGAAGCTTTACAGTGTTTCAAAGAGCCTCCTTTTCTCGAGGTCAGGTTTGCATGAAGCTGTCAAAGTTTGATGCTATACAGCATGACATCTTCACACGAGGACAGAAGAGTCTGCACTGTCATGGAAAAACTGACAAGGCAGGAAAAACAAAAGTCGGTTAAAGTACAATCTCTTTTTCTGTTCTCATTGGAACGATGTCATCCAGAGTGACAACAGAGGCAAGAACACCCTGGGATGGAGAATATACAGATAGAATGAGTGGCTTCCCCAAGAGGTGTCCAAGTAGTGTCATGGGGAGGTGCCTGGGCTCTAGGGAGAAATAGGAGTGAATGTTCCATCCTGCTCATTAAAGTGAGGTCTCTGCTTCTTTGTCTTCCTCTTCCCCCTCCTCTTACTACTTCCTCTCTCCTCCTATCTCCTATTTCAGTGACTCACTGAGTTTCATTCAAGTTAATCACAGAAACATGAGTGAGGGCTTATTCAAAGGAGTCTACACCACTGAAGAAACATTTCTCTTTCTCCAAGAAGCCAAAAGCAGCCTATAGAACCTCAGATGAGGTCCCCTAGCAACCATTAACTGCCTATAAACCCACAAGGATGGGCAGGGTCTCTTGAATCCTGCCTTCCATGTTAGAATGTGTATCACAGCTAATGTGGAACAAGAGTGCAGTTGCCATGCCTGAATGATAGCATTTCACAGCATTCCCTCTTCCTCTGCCTCTTTTACAGTTGTTGATGTTCTCAGAGACTTGGCAGGGCTGATACAGACATTCCATTTAGGGAGGAACATCCATTGGTTGTTTATTCTAAGTCTTTGTAGCTGTCTTGCTTCTTGTTGGCACTAATGTTCTCAATCTTGTCCCTGGTTTGTGTCCAGGTCACACTGCCTGTCGCAGCTGCCCCTTTCACAATCAGTCTCACTGCATCAGGACTTGATGTTTGTATTCACAGTACTTTGGAACTACCATTGACCTCTTAAGTTCCAAGACCAATGGCCTTCTAGAAGGTCTACTATGCTTTGCTCCAGTCTTTGTGATAGCTTGTCATTCAGCACTCTTCTTCCTTTGACACTTCATCATTCATCTTTTTAACACACCAGGTCTTCTCTTCTGTGCCTCCTTCAATGGCTTGACCCCTTATCATCTCTTTGAAATATGTCTGCTTTCTAAGTTTCGGTCTCTCTTTATACTAGCTCCACTCTGTTATGACTTCCAACAGCCTTCAGTGGCGATACCTCCGAATGTACTTCTCAACACGTGTGTTTTAAAACCAGGAGTTGAAGAGATAGTTCAGTGGTAAAGAGTACTTGTTGCTCTTCTGGAAGACAAGGGTTTGGTTCCCATACAACCACCTGTAACTCTAGCTCCAGGGGAAACCAACACTTTCTTTTGGCCTCCTTGGGTAATTTTACACATATGTATATACACATAAATTAAATATTAACAAAACCTTTCAGGGGCTGGGAATGTAGCTCAGGGGCAGAGGGCTTCCTTAGTATATGTGAGGCTCTGGGGTCCAATCCCAGGAACATGTATACACACACTTCCCCGACCATCTAGTATTTCCATATGGTTGACAGACTTTCCATTTATCCATATAATTTTGTGTAGAGTACTAATATTATGTTCAATAGCTTCTAAGCTTAGAGCAACTCTTTCCTCATGTAATGAGTAAAGTGAGGTTGGCAAAGTATTCCTTTCCCTTTGATATTTTATAGAGCCACTATTTGCCCCAAGGCTATGCAGCATGGAGCTGCACAGAGTACTGAGGGACAGTCCTACTTTGCACAATTCATTCCTTTAACATATATTCATATGTGTTCCAAGCGTGCTTCTGTGTGCTAAGAAGACAGGAATAAGAGGGAAAAGGATGACTGGGTAGAGGAGGGCTTTCAATTTAGGCACCACATATTGGCTGGTACTGAGTACAGATGGAGAAGACTCAAAAGTGCCTATGAGGGCAACTCCAGAAAGAGCCTTTCCCACCACCATGGTACTATTGTGCTTAGGACTATTGTGTAGCTGTTTCCTCGGAAATGAAACATTCCCTCTATGGAGGGAGGAAGCTCAACAAACTTATCAAGCTTGGAAACTTCCAAGATTCACAAGGCCCCTCTCTCAGGTTTTATAGGTAATGAATGATTGCAGAAAAGAGATTCTTTACATGGCTGAGCTGCCTTGCACATTCTGCAGGGACCTTCACAGATATAGTTTTGCAAGTTGTCATGCATGCTGGGGTGGGATTTTTGGAGAAGCAACCACTGTAAATTCATTCACTGATGCACTAAGTTAGACTTGGGCAGGTTCCTTTCTTCAGTTTGTCATCAGTGCCCTATCTTGGGGAGTTCTTTGTCTCCCAAGGGGGAAATTCCATGGTAGGTACACAGCAAATACACCAGTGTGGATACAGCAGGAAGGGAGGGGATGATTCCATGTGGTGATCGTGGACAAGCAGGAGGGAAGTCATAGAGGGCATCAGGTCCTTGCAATGGCTGTAAACTTCGTGCAAGAAGTGAATGGGGAAGCTGTTATAGTATTTTAGTCAGGAATGTATGAGTGGCATGCTGTGACATATGTTTCACAAGAAGCATCCAGTTTCTTGGAGTGCAGGACAGACAATACCAGATGATCCTGGCATCATGAACTCTGGCATGTCTTCCTAACCATGACAAACTCAAACCATGAGGCAGAATAGACCCTCATCCTCAAGTTGCTTGTCAGGCATTTTTTTCATCATATAAAACATCAAATGCAGCCTGATTGGAAAAAAACCGAGATGTATCAACAGGAGGAAAAAGAAAGTCAGAAAGAAGAGTAGGCTTTGAGGATATGAGATTTGGAATTAGACTTCTCAAGTCTGGGTTGTGCCTTAAGCAGACAAGCAAAGAACTGAGTGAGCAACTTGTTACCTCTTTTAGATCTGACAATACATCTTCCCAGTGCCCGACACATTCCCTACCAGGAAACAGCTTCTGACCACAGAAAATGGTTTCTATATCACAGTTAAACCATTCCTTTGAATAAACCCAGCCATTGGTTTTAAATCAGTATTCTTCAGCAATGGAGGTGATTGGTTTTGTTATTGGTGATATTTTCAGTAGGGTTGGGGGTGGAGAGGAAGACAGAGAAGGAAAAAGAGAGGGAGAGGAAGTCAGAAGTTCATATTGTCGATTGGTTGATATCATTTTACTTACACATAATGCTGGGCAAAGTGTTCCAAGGGGTGATCTGGTGGATACTGAGTGCAGGCCTTCCTACAACAACAGAGAAGTTGCCTCTAAGAGGAGAGTGGACCAAGGGTTTTGACCATTGGCATCTACTGAAGCACATACACACGGGCATACGATTGTGGCTAATTGCATGGAGATATAAATGGAACTCATAATGCATTACAGTTTGTAGTCATTATCTGTGAATGACCGATGAGACATGCTGTGCCTGCTGTCAGGGCCTTTAGTGGTTCATGGTCACTTCTATGAGATTTCTACCCTTTAATAAGTGTGGTCTTTCTCTCCTCTGTGATGGATATGTAAACATCTGTTTCTCGAATCCTCCTTTTGCCTCTGTGACTATTCTCCACTTTGCTTCATAATTATTCTGTCTTAGCTTCCATCTTAGCTCTCATGGAAATGATGGTGTCCAGAGGAGAGGGAAAAATATCTAACCCTCAACACTGAAGTGTGATTGCAGTGCTTCTTTGTAAGGAGAGCTTCAGTCATTTAATAAAAACATGCTCAAAGCAGAGATAGCCAAGAGCCTAGAATGTCACATGACAGCAATGAGATTATTATCACTTAGAGTTTCTTTGATGGATTTGGAAGCGTGATTAGCCAAAGGACATCAAGAAATGTGGTTCCTGTGTCTGAATATCAAAGTCACCAAACACAATTATTGTAAAAATATCATAATAAACTCGCTGACATTTTATCCTTGGGGAAGCCACAGTTTATTTATATCCATCTCAGAATAAGGTGAATTGATAATACTCAATGTGTTGAAAGAAAGGCAAGTGCCAAAAATGGTAAAAAAAAAATTTGCAAAATACTATGCTCATGAATCTCAAAAAAGAATTTCTTGTCTGTGCAAACATCAGGTAGTCAATTTTCAATGAAAATTTCATTGAAATTTTCTAATTTTTGAATTGGTAGTAAGCCCACCAAGAAGCATGAAGTTTTCATTGGAGATTAAAGCTCTTTATAAGAGGGGGTAATCAAATGGAGACATTAAGAGAAATCCTTTTCCCTGTGTATCCATCTTTATTCTGAAATGGAGGCTTGTTATTACCTATCTCCAGAATACATTGTATAGTTCACCCGGGGCTGAAAAAACATCCAACTCCTCTGTGGAGGAATCTACTCACAGAGATTAATCAGAAAGAACTCCAGGGTGTGGGGGGAAGAACAGAACAGTTGCATCAGTCAGTCTCAATACACTTGGTAAACCCAGCTTAACCCAGTAATAAAAGGCAAACCACAACAGCGAGGGTCTGAATTGTCCTACGAGAAGCTACATATTAAAGTCTTAGTTGTCACCTTGACATTATAGAAGCCTAGTGGAAGAAGTTAGGTCACCTGGAGTTTGTCTTTGAAGGGACCCAGTCATGTCTTATCTGAACTTAGCTTCTTGGCTGTTTTTCAGAGAACCGCTTCTGCTGTGATATGCCAACTGTCCCAAGCAATGAGGTCATGTGACCAGGGACTGAAACTCATGAAACCACAATCCTTTCTTTCTTTTGTTTATAGGAGGTATTTTATCACAGTGACACAGAGCTGACTTACACACTTAAGTTTTTTTTGGCAAATCTTGGAAAAATATTTTTAAGGGTCATCAATAAAATGTCACTTCAACACATTTACTTTAAAGTAAAACTACAGGTACAGAATGTCAGTGAGAGTGTCAATTATTCCTTACTAAACTTTGTGCCATTGAACTTTTAAAATGTCTTCAAACAAATCAGTCTAAAGGTCTTCAGTAAGTTTATATTAGAGAAACTAATATTTTCTAACTTTCAATTAAAAACAACTGATTTCAGGGCCAGGTGTGGTGGTGTATGCCTTTAATCTCTGTACATGAGGCAGAGACAGGGTCAGGGTCAGGGTCAGGGTCAGGGTCAGGGTCAGGGTCAGGGTCAGGGGAAGGGGAAGGAGAAGGGGAAAGGAAAAGGGAAAGGGAAGGGGCAGGTGGATTTCTATGAGCTTGAGGTCAGTGTGGTCTCCACGCTGAGTTCTAGGTCAATCTCATTATGTATATAGTAAGACCCTGTCTTAAAATAAAAGTGACTACGACAGAGAATGTACTAACTTTTTTCATATAAAGAAGCAAGCTACCCATTATTATAACTTCAAATTATAATCAATTAATATAATTTTATAGTAGTTATAATCATAACAATTATATTTAATTTTGTTATTATTAAGAATGCTGTAACTATTTTAGCCTTAATAGTTAGTTCACATACATAAGGTAATGAATGGACTAATAACCCATTTCCATGTATGATGTAGGTACTTGGGAAAGCTTTCCAATTACCATATATTTCTGGAGACAAATTGAGTAGTCTTGTGTCTGCTTGCTGTTTGCTCCCTAATGGCTCACATGCTGGAGTCACTTTGATGATGTGGAAGACTAGGAACCTTTACTGGGCAGGATGTAATGCTAGGTCATTCAGTCATTGGTGGTACTGCCCTCGAGGAGGTCCATGTTGGTCTTGAAGGATACAACAGGCCCTGAGAGTGGATTATTATATAAAGCAAGCCTGACTGGAGGCCATCTATTACTGCTCTTCTGCTTCTGTTGTTTGTTGTTGTTGTTCTTCTTCATCTTATTCTTCTTGTTCATCTTCTTATTCTTCTACTTCTTGTTCTTCTTCTTGTTCTCCTCCTTCATCTCTCCCCTTCCTCTTTTTCTCCCCCTTTTCTACCTTTTTTCTCTTCCTCCTTCTCTCCTTTTTGCTATCTATCATGACGTAATATGATTCCCTGGAGGAAAGGGATCTCTTATCAGATTCAGGGTCATGAAGTGTGGACTTTTAGTTTCTAAAACTGTGCATTGAGAAAAATTCTTTTCTTTATAACTTATCTCGCCTCAGGATAAGCAACTGAAAGGAAACTAACCCAGGGTATACCTTATCTATCATGACTGCCCCAGTACACTGATGGACACACAAAAGATAGTCAATAACACAGAAGCAAAAGAAAGTTTGCTCTCTGTCATTCTGATAGTGAAAGTCAAGGAAGGAGAAAGGGCACAGGACTTGGATGTTTTTCCTATTAGCCTTGGTGTTCCATGGGACTTAGAGAACAGAGGCTGAATGACACCAGAGCTGTGGGCAACAATGTCTGTGGAGGCTCCCTAGGGGACAGCAGGGAGAGACGCAGGGTCTCTTCCACATTCTGAGCTCAACAAGAGCTTCTGCTTCTCAAAGAACTCTGCTTTGTCTTTTTAAACTAGTGTTTGGAGTAAGATGTATAAGACCACATGCCTGCATTTATAGATATATATGCAGATAATTGAACATTTGCCTGTAGATGCTGGAAGGTGTAGATGCTATGAATTTCCCATTTTGTCTCTTTATACAATGTAGAATTCATTTCCTGTTTTCATTTCAACTTAGTGTCTATCTGACAAATCCTGCCCCTCCTCGTCCATGCTGATTGCTTTTTATCCTTTTGCTTTCCCTCCCTCTGCCCTTGATTAATCAATTAACTCATTAATTAATTGAATTTATTGTACACGCACTCAGACCACGTTGTGGAAGTCAAAGGAGAGCTTATAAGGAGTTGGTTCTCTCCTTCAACCAAGTGAGTTCTGGGGATCAAGCTCAGGGACTCAGGTCTGCAGGCTTGGCCACAAGTGCTTTTAACACTGAGCCATCTTGCATGCCCACTTTCCTCCAGCTTCCCTCCCTAATTCCTTTCCTAGTCTCCTCTCTCTCCTTTCTATTTCCTTTGCATCCTTCCATGCCTTTCTTTATTCCTCCTCCCTTTCCCCTTTTGCCTTCCTTCTACCTTTCCCTCATTTCTCCTTCTCTCCCTCCCTAATATTCCAATCTAGCAGGGATTGGCTGTATACTGTTCCAGTTTATGATCTCCCAAGGTGAATCTGGTCTCAGGATAACAGGGAAAATGGCTCATTGTGCCTCATAGGTCAGAAAAGGAAATTGATGAACAAACCTGAATTGCTCACTGTGGCATTTCTACAGCCACTGAAGATGCAGAGGCACCAGAGCCATGCCTGCTTCTGCTTCCCCTGCTCAGCAGACCTGCTAATGATATTACTGTGCTCACCCTACATTCCTCTTTAGAGAAATTGCTATTGATCTTGACAAGCTGTGGACGCACTGTTCTTTTCCTTGGGGGCAGATTCCTGCAGATGGTTTCCGATATATTTTGTTATATTTTATTAATAGAAAGGCAATTCAAAACAAAATTTCTACCTTTTAACTGCTTTGTAATTCACTGAACATTTTCTTTGGAATAGTTCTCACAAACTTAAGCTCGTTCACCATGTGATGACTGAGTAGATGGGATGTTATTCTGACATCAACTCGGATGTCAATAAAGCCTCTTGTTTGCTGTATTGAGTTTGTGCTCTAGTGGGTAAATGGGCTTGGAGATTCCTATTTTGTGCAGGAGGTGAGGATTATTAATTACCCTCTACTCTCAGGGCTGTGAATGGCCTTGTGGTCGTTTGTGCTGAGGTTTCCAAATTTGATAGGGAAGAGCAAGGTCACTGTCCCACACCCCTAGTGCTGAGAATAAATCCAGAGCTTCATCCATACTAGGCAAAAACTCTGTCACCTAGCATATCCTTAGTCCCAGGGTACAGTCATAAATAACCTTCAGATCAGTATTGAGAAGTCTGAAAAGTGGAATTAACTATGCATTTAACCCATGCGACTGGGAAACTGGTGTACCTGGACTATTAGCAATGGTCTATGACTTGTTTCATAGTATTGATATATGGTCTAAGGCAAGTTAATGTTCAAATTAATTTTCCTTTCTTTCCGAGAAAACATGTTGGAACCTCTGTTATTCTTAAATGTCATCTTTTAAGCTCTGCCTGGTGGGACACGGGCAGAAAGAATGTGCACAGCTTTGAGATGGGTCTACAGTGCTCACTCATAGCCAATCTAGTATCTTTCTTCTCTTCCAAGTCTGCAGTTGGGACACCCTTCAGATGAACTAAGAAATTTGGGCAAGGATGAACCACCACTTGACACATTGCTCTGAGAAGAGTCTCCTGACCAGGAAGACTCAAATTAGACTCTTATATAAGGGACAAGTAAACTAATACTATCTTAATCCACTGATTTTTCTCAAGTTTATCAAATATCACCTATATCAGTAAGGATCAATAGAACTGATGAACATTTGATTCCCAATGAATTAGTGTACCACAGAAAGCACTGTACAAAGAATAAAGTTCTCCTCTGGTGAACAGACATGCACGGCAGAGTCTTTCATTCAAGGTTATCATTTGAAATGTGAATTTGCTCAATAACATTTTGAAAACATAGGCCTTAGAGGAGGTCTGAATGAAAAGCTGATAGTCAAATGTAGTGTATATGGAACTGAAACACAAACCACAGGACTAGAGATGGCTCAGTCAACAAAGAGCTTGCTCTGCAACCATGAGGACCTGTGCGTCATCCCATAGAACACAAGTTAGAAAAGAAAGAGCTGGATATGGCAGCGCCCTCGGGAAGTGGAAAGTGAAACTCAAGTGACCCCTGGGATTCATGGGCCAGACAGCTTACCATAGTTGGTGAGTTCCAGCCCAATGAGAGATGCTGACTTAAAACACAAGGTGGGTGGCATTTAAGCAAGCAGCTGAGGGATTCCTCTGGCCTCATGCATGTGCAGAAACACTCTCACACATTTGGACATGCAGAGACATGATCACATGTATACATATACACATATATGCACATATACACACACATTCAGAAACAATCCCACAGAATGTAAAAAAGAAAAAAGTTTCGTTGCTACAGCCTTCTAGTTTTCCTGTTTGTCGCAGGTGAGATTCAGGGTAAGAAAAAGACTATTACTATTTAATTCAAGGATTATAGGGCAATGACTCTTCACATCAGAAGTGCATTTATCTGTATCCACATATTGCGTCATTCTGTCCTCAGATGTGCACTGAGACACACAGGATTATCTTCATGTGAACACTCACAGAAAACAGTGACTGATGTGTGAAAACAAGACTTTGGGTCAGACCACTCATGAAAGCCAGAGCTGGAGAATGACGAGCACAGGGTGGCTGATTATCTAGTTCATTAAGATTCCCCTGGAACAGTCATTCTTATTTCCTCTCAGCATGGGCCTACTGGACCATGCCAAAGCCTTACCTGCTCATACCTCACCTCCTTGAACTACCTGAGGTCCTTGTGAAAGGCCACTCTTAGTGGCATCTTTTCACTTCTTATTTTAACTTGTCTCAAGAATCTGGACACTCTTTTCTTGGCTTCTGAGATTTGATACTTTTCTGGTTTCTCCAGCCTTTACCAGCTTCTCTCAGTCTTCTACACAGCTTCTGATTAGTTCTGATTGCCAAGCCTCTGTCTGCAGTTCATAGAGCCCTTGTGCCATATGAGGTTAGCTTTATCCAAACCGCCTGAATTCATACCACTACCAGCCACCTTGAGAAAAAATTTTCTCTGAGAATGAGATTGTCCCCAGAATTCCAGATAGGGTTCTTCAGCTGGGTGGGTTTTATGACTGATAATTCAGGTCTAGAAATCCAAAATCAAACTCATCATATTTTTTTCTTTCTAGTCTGTCTTCATGAATCCTCTGAGTTGCCACTATTTACCTTTATTTTATAATAGTTACATTTTGTTTGTTTATGGTTACGATAAAATGCCTGACAAAAACGACTTAAGAGAAGATAGATTTTTGTTGGCTCCTGGTTTCGTGTAATCTAGTCCACAGTGAAGGGAAGAATATGGAGGGGGAGCAGCTTTGTCTGGGATGGTGAGAGCTTCTGGATGTGGCTTCCCGTATCTTGGTCAGCAAGGAGGTCTGGAAGGATGGATGTCAAGACACTAATCTGTGTCTGCTAGTTAGGGCTTCCACATCAAAGGTTCCAAAAATTTCTATAATGGTAGCATTATCTAAGGACCAAGTATTGGACACATAAGCCCATGGGGGACATTTTAGATTCAAAAGGTTACATGTGTGAAAGCCATACCTGCAGGTGGATCATAGCTTATGTAAGCCACACCTGCGGGTGGATCGTAGCTTTGATCACCCTGTCATGTTCTTCTATTATTACTAACTCCCACTCATTAGTCATTCAGACTCCCATGTATCCCTTGCCAACCACGTCTATCCAAAAGCCAGAGTGGCCTTTAAGAAATATAAACTCCAGCACTGAATTCATCTGTGTAACACCCTCCAATGGCTCCCTCTATCTTCAGCCTCCCTAGTTTAGTGACAAGACTTTTCTGTGCCCGGCATTCTTCCCCAGACTTTTCTTCAGCCTTCTGTTCATTGCTTTCGTGTCCTGCCTTCTACTGTGTGCCACATTTCCTAATACTGCCACAATAGGGCTAGTCTTCTAGTGCCATGCAGGATATTCTAAAAGTACCACCTATAGGGAGACTCTGCTTGCCTGTGATGAAGACTTTATGTAAAGATCCTCTGACGACAGCTCCATTTAAACAGCTATCACCAGGCACTATCTTCCCTGCTTGAGATGCTATGATGAGACTGCCTCAGACTAACTCAGCTTCAAAGACAAACAGTAAGATGTATAAGTCAGAACATCCAAATCCTTCTGCATGGTCCGTCCCTGTGTAAATTACTTTCCTTACCTATAAGATGGGGTATGAACAGGATCCATCTCATCATACTGCTTTGAAGGTTAAGTGAAGAAACATATGTAATGTGTCAGAATAGTATTGGGAGGGGGCAGTGAGGTGGCTCAGTGGGAAGACTCTTGCTGTGCAAGTCTAAAGACCTGGGTGTGATCCCAGAACCCACAGTAGAAGGAGAGAACACACTCCTGAAAGTTGACTCTGACTTCTGCCCCAAATAACGAATGAATATAATTAGAGACGTAATTGGTGAATAGTGTTTGTGCCAGTGATCATTAGGATTTGCATTTGTCTCACCCTTGCTTGGCTCCAGAGCAGACAGTAATAAAAGGAATTATACACAGGTGCAGGAGGGAGTGCTCTTATGACTAGGTTTAAAAGTAAAATGAAATCAGACTTTTTTCTTGACGAAAATAATATCCAGTCCTCCTGAAATTAAATAGATGTCAAGAGAACCATAGGCTAATGCTATTGCAGAGGAAGTACAGCCAGGTGACTGAAAAAGAGATGGTTAACTCTTCCAGGTAAAGCATGTTGTGACAGTGGACCCGGGATGATCTGGTTAAGATGTTAGATTGGCCAGTGCTGTGAAAGCAACCAGCCAGTAGGACTATGCAAACACACAGACACAGACACACACACACACACACACACACACACGCTTACACATGCCTACACATGTATACATGTACTCCACATGCACACCCACATGCACAAATATGCACATACAGATACACACACACCTACACATGTGCTCCACACCCACAAGCACATACAGGTACACATGCACATACGTAGCACAGCAGATCTTCTGTCCACATACACAAAGACCTCTGCTCCTTTCCTAAAGGAGACTTCCAAGCCTCCAAGCAGGAAGGTTTCCAAACCAAACCATTCCATGAAGATGAAAACAAAAGCCAGAGCTAGTGCTGGCAGCTCTTTTGAACAATCACTTCAGTCAGCCCCCACCCCTTAAAAATAATCAGAGAACAAACCCTTGTCAATCTCAGATATATCAAGCCTTAGGAGTTATCCAAGAAAAAAAATCCCCTGAGAAATGAGGAAAGCATTCGAAGAGGGAACTAGAAGCTAAATAGAGGTAGCAAGAAACTAGGCAGAGCTAATGGGGACCAGACAGAGGTAACAAGAGATAGACATGAAAAGAGGGAATTGGAGAAGGAAGAAAGGAGGGAAGAGGAGAAGATGAAAATGGAAATATGGACAAGATGGAGGGAGGAGAAAAGAAAGTGAAGGAAAGGGAGGGTGGAAAGCTGCTCCAAACTAATGGAAGAGAGCAGAGGGAGAGCATGAATCATAAAGACAACACGGAGGCACGCACAACAGAAACCAACATTCCCATCAGCCCAATAGAGAGCCAGGGCTTTACGCAATTTGCTTTTCACGTTCTAAATCCTTAAATGCTGATCTCAACTAAATTTCATGACTTGTTTCAAGTGACGCAGCTGTCACACCTCAGAACTTAACTTTAAGAGGTCTAATAACCCTATATGAAGGGATCTAAATGAAATCGCCAAATAATGGAGGAGACGGAGCCATCTGTTTGGCAGTCTCTTGTCAGCAAATGAAGCTTCTGGTACTGGAACTGAGATACATCTAATTGAGTTGTTGGCCAAAGGGGTCTCTTGGGAATCCCCAAACAACCCAGGCTGTTGCCAAGAAAAAGGTTGCTTTCCACAGACTGACAGCAAGGGCCCATTGCTGAAGGTAACACCTACACAACTCATTGAACATAGAGAGGTCTGGCTGTTGACTACACAGAACCTTCAGCTCTAGATGCTACTGTCTTTGGTATAGGAAGGTACTCTGGACACTATCAAAAGAGATCTATAATGATGTCCTACCTGTTAAGATAAGCTAATGAAAAGCTTGTGAGAGCAACCAACTGAAATCTGTTCTGACTTTTTAAAAGACTCTGTCTATGAAATGGAACCCATATCCAACAACACATGAGTGCCCAATAACCTAAGACTAGATAACCCAGGGACCTAGGCTAAAGCCAAATATTATTGTTGTAACCCCTGCCCCTACAAAGCCGAAATCCAAATTATGTAGCAATAAAATGGCTCCTGATAATGTTCTGCTAAACTCATAGAGTAGGCTACATACCTGGTAGTAGCTGGCTAATAAGAAAACATGGCATCTTTGGAAGCTCTTTGTCTCATAATGTTGTGGCATGACTTTTAAGGCAATTTATGTTTGTTTTCACTTTTCATTATATGTTTACCTTACAAGTATTTTATATATATATACAATGACTTCTAGTTTGGTGTTTTTATGAGGTTTCTGAGGATGATAAAAAGTGAGTCTCTTCATACTGTTTCTTGTGCCTGTTCTTTGCTTTCTTATTTTTGTTTGTTTTGTCCTATTCTGATGTATTTGTTTTATCATATTATAATATGTTATATTATTATTATCCTTTAGAAACCTGTTTGATTTTCCTCATGAGAGACAGAAAGGGGTTGGATCCAGATGAGAAGGGAAGGGCAGACAAACTGGGAGGAGTAAACAGAGTGGAAGTCGTAATTGGGGTGTATTATGTGAGGGAAAAAATAAAGTATGAAAGAAAGAAAGGAAGATAGAATGAAGAAAGGAAGGAAGAAGAAAGAAAGAAAGTAAACTCAAGTACCCCACACCTCTGCAAAGGTTCTATAATGAAGTTTTATGTCTTCTATAGCTATTAATTACAAAGAATCTATAGAAATAGAATTCTATGGAGTTAAGCTACAGAATTAACCTCTAATAATGGGCCAGAGGATGCTGGCCTTGTATCTCTTGGCTTTTTAGGGGAGCTCCCACACAGCAGAGAATGGAAGGCTTCCCTCTGCCTCTCTGAGTCTATTTATGCCAAGACCTCAGAATCCTGCAGCACGAGCTTCAAGTCTCACTCAGAGGTTGCAAAACTGGCAAGCTTGGGTGGTGGAAATATCACCAAGTCAGCAAATTGACAGATGGCAGATTGGAAAGATAGCAAAGTACTGAAGAGACAATGGAAATGCCAGACAACTGTGGGATGTAATGCAGATAGGTTTTAATTAACGATTTGGTATGCAAATCCTGTAAGCAAGAGGAAAAGACAAACTTGAAATCACTGAAAAATAGAGCTGGAAGGGACATTAGAAATCATGCAGTTGGGGAGGGAAGACTCGGTGTATAAGAATGCTCACTGGGCAAACAAGGGGACCTTAGTTCAAATCCATAGCACTCACTTATTAAAAAAGATCCAGGGATAGCCACACATGCCTGTGATCCCAGTGTTGAGGAGTGGTGACAATAGATTCAGGAGTCTCATTGGCCGGCCAGCCTAGCTGAAACAGTGAGCCCCAGGATAAGTGAGATACTTTGCCTCAAAGATAAGGTAGAGAGTAATAAAATAAGATATTTCACATCTTCCTGTGGCAACTGCATGTATGCATGCTGTCAAATGTATTTCCAAACACACATGCACATACTTCTCCACACACACATTACAATAAAAAAATCACTTCATTTATATACTCTTTATTGTGACAGAACACCTGACCCAATCAACTTCAGGGACTAGCAGGAATTTGGCCTATCTGTTAGGAAGGCATGATACCCGGGTGCCTGCAGCTTGGCTTCCTCAAATCTCCAACCATGAAACAGAGCTGGGCTCCAATCACAGCAAACCATAGCAACAGCATGTCGATGATTCTAGATAATGTACAGTAAAATGAGTAGTGATTTTACATGGATGCTTTTGTTTCATAAGGAACTCATAATGTCTATGATGTGTTACAGTGGCAGAGTAGTGTTTGTAATGGACATAGACAAGCTGTCAATGTATTTTAAACTTTAGGGTAAACAGGAAAGGAGAGGTGCAATTGAGTGCTAAGAGAGGAGAGAAGATGAAGTCACAGAAGATTTAAAGAAAAGACTGGAGACAAACACAAACCAACCAGTGCAACAGATAGAAACAGCATTTTAGCAGTAACTAAAGGAAAGACATTAGGGAGCAAGAATGGCATCACATAGTGGTAAAGGGTCCATTTTCCAAGAAGACAGTGATACAACTAAAAATAGCATCAAAATGAACAAGACAAATCTTCTGGATGAATCCAGTGCTATAGTTAAAGACTATGACATTATCCATCAGAATAAATAGACATAGCAGGAAGAAAAATAATCAAGCACAGAGTAGAATCAAAACACTGTAGATCAAAGTGGATATAATAGACTCTCCATCCTCCTTCATATAACAGTAGAATATACAATTTTTTAGCTTGTATGGGATAGTCTCCAAGATAGCACTGTGTGAATCATAAAACAAACTTTAACAGATACACACATACACACACACACACACACACACACACACACACACACACACACATGATTGATTGGTCAAGAGCATTTACTTCTCTTGCAGAGGACCTGAGTGCTATCAGATCACTTGTATAATTTAACTAGAAATCAGTAACAGAAACATGGCTGGAAACCTCTAAATAATTGGAAGTTAAACAACATAACTTTAAATGGCATATAACTAGGGAAGAACTCTCAAAGGGAAAAAAAAGCCTTCAAACCAAAAAAAATTGCTTTATTAAAATTTGATGGAAGTAAGAAATTCATCCTAAAGGAGAAGTTATACAAATTGCACACATTTGAAGAGGTAAAATATTACTTTAGGAAAATAGAAAGATAAAAACCAAAGCAAGTAGAAATAAATAAGATGGAAATCAGGAACTCAATAGAGAAAAAACTATCAAAACCTAAATATGGTTCCTTCTAAATGATCAATAAAATCACCATGTCTCTAATCAAGTTAACTAATGAATGAAAAAGGGATTCACTTCTATCAGGAAGAGATGAGGAGAAATAGCCATAAATAACTGCGTATATTAATGAAGAGTGAGGTGATATTATGAATCCGTATGTGTCTATACATTTGATAATTTAAGCAAGCAGTACACTTAGCAAAAGCCACAATCTGGGAAAAATTCATGGAAGAACAAATGAACTGAATAGGTGTGCATCTATGAACAGAATGGAACTGGAATCAAGGAGCTTTCAAAACAGAAAGCACCAGCCCATAGGCAGAGGTACTTGCAAGGGAATTCGATCAAACATTTAAGGAAGAAAGTATTCAATTACTCTACAGTGTCTTATAGAGGACAGAGAGGAAGAGAACACAAACTCATTCTACAGGACTAACGTTCCCCTGATAAAAAACAAACAAACACACAAACAAATAAACAACAAAAAATAAAAGCAAAAGGAAAAGGGAAAAAAATGAAAGGAAAAGAAAAGGAAAACTAAAGACCAATCTCTCTTAGACATTATGCATAAAATTGCACAGAAAAATATGAGCAAACCATATGCAGCAATGTATGAGAAAGGTATATACCATGGTTAAGTATGATTTAAACTAGTTATTCACGGTGACTGGCACATTTGAAAATCAACTAATGTAATCTCATATGTTTCACATTAAAATCATCTCATTAAATTAGGAAGAAATGAGGGAACTTCTTTAACTTGCAAAGAACTATATACTAAAGAATTACTAATATGCTTCATAGAAAGCAGCTAGAAGGTTTTCTACCAACATTAGGGACACAGGAAGGTCCTTGCCACAGTTTTTTGATATTGAATTAGAAGTTTTGGCTAAGATAAAACACTTAAAAAATAAAAGGGGGGCTGGAGAGATAGCTCAACAGTTAAGAGCACTGACTGCTCTTCTAGAGGACCCAGGTTCAACTCCCAGCACCCACATGGCAGCTCCCAACTGTCTGTAACCCCAAGATCTGACACCTTGCACAGACATCTATGCAAGCAAAACACCACCAATTCATACTAATTAAAAATAAAGAAAATATTAAAAATAAAAGGAATACAGATTATGGAGGAAAAATATAACTATTTGCAGATGGCAATAGCATCTATGCAGACATTATACAAGAATAAAATACTAGCCCTGAAAAACAAAACAAAGCAAAACAATACCCAACTCCATGCAAATCAATATGTGAGTATATCAAGGTTGTAGGATGTAAGTTCAATGAACAAAAGTCATTGTTTTCCTGTGTCAGTAATGGATAAGTGGAATTTGAAATAAAAAAAACCCAACATCCATATTAGATCCTTCCTCAAATGAAATACTTAAGTGTCAATTTAATAAGACACATACAAGATCTGCATGAAGATAAACAAAAATCCCCTGTGAAAGATACCAAAGAATAATGGGATAGACAGGGAAACAGCGCATATCCAGGAACAAGATCGTCCATTATACCAAGAAGATGCTTCCTAACTTCATATAAATAGAATCAATGCAATCCTAATAAAAATCCCTCAAAGTTACATGGTATATAAGGAAAACCACAAATTCTGTATTGTATAAGGAGAAGCAAGAGATTCAGAAGAGCCAATGTAAGACTGAAGGTGAACACTTACTGAAAGCTACAGTCAGCATGACTGCACAGTGCTAGTAACATGATGGGTTCATAGAGTCATGGTCATCTGATTTTTAAAAGTAAAGACATAGAAAAGCTGCAAGTGTACACCCCTGAATGAAAGGAGCCAATCTGAAAGGGCTACACATGGTACAGTCATCAACTACAAGATATCCTGAAGAAGGAAAAAACATGGAGGATAGCAAAATCCATGATTGCCAGGGATTACTGAAGATAGAGGAAGGATAGGCAAAACCAGAGCTCTTTCCAGTAGTGAAAATACTCTTAAAATTTAATAATGGACTCATGACTTGGAAAAATAACTTTGTGTATGCATTTTTGTTTATGTAGGACAGAGGACAACCTTGACTATTGATCTTTGCCTTCTAACTTGTTTGTGACAGGGTCTCATTTGCTGATGTTTACTTAGGCTAAGTAACCTGAGAGCTTCCAGAGATTCTCCTGTTTCCATCTACTATCACACTGTAGTGGTGCTGGGATTGTACATTTGCTACTACATGTGGCATTACATGGTTCTAGGAATCCAAACTTGGGTCTTGCATAGCAAGTGCCACAAAGCCATCTCTGCATTCTAGGGCAAACATCTTTATATATCAGATCAAACCCATAGCATATGAAACAGCAGCACTGAACCCTAATGGATTCTGGGAACTCTGAGTGATAATGATGGGTTCTCACTGATGTTTCTTGGGTACCCAATATACCACTGGTGACTGGGAAGGCTATGTGTTGTGAAGGTATCAAGTGTTTGGGAAACCTCCATAGTTCCTCAGTTCTGCTATGGACTTGAGTGCTCTGAAATAAAGCTTATTAAAACCAATTAAATAAAAATAAAACCTCATGAATCAATGTTCATTATTCAGGAATTACTGCAAATACTTAGGGAGATGATCTTCCTACCTTTATGACAAGGGATAGGAGAATATTATTAGACTGAGATCCTTGAAGGCCCTGAATTGGAACAGAAATGGAACCACAACAGGATACATCACCTTCCTGAAACTATATGTGTGCTTCTTTTTAAGGACAGGGCTTTATATGGTCATTGTAAGTGTTTATAATCACAGAAGAAATAGTTGGACAAAAAAGGCCAAACTGAGTAAGACCTGGCATCCCCTGTAATTGAGGCTCTGAAGAGGAATTACAGGCTTGTGTGGGTAATGTCCAAGTCATTTCTGAATTAAATCCAAATCTCCTGTCTGCTATCGGAACAACATCCTACGTGAACCAAAGGACACAGTCAGTCCCCTTTCAGCCAAGGACTAGCAGTCCTAGTCTCTGCCCTTCAAGAATCCTATATTGTAGCTGGCAAAGGGCCAGGGGAAGGCCATGAACATGGCCCAGGTGGGAGGGACTGTTAAATTTGTATAACTTCTTGTCTGCCAAGATGGATGTCAGGAGGGATCTGAAGCAAGCTTATAAAACCAGAGGTACAAAGGCAGGATCAACACGGGATAGTGAGACAGGCTATTAAAGCTAGGGTTTAGGAATGAATCTGTGTTCTTGGTCCCCAGCTGGTGGCCCTGATTTAGGAGAACATGATTCTTTCAGGGTTGGGGTTTAAGTAGAAGTGGGTCACTGGGGGGAGAGGGGGACAGATCTTAAGGATTAAAGGTTTGCTGTGATTTTGGAGCCCCAGCTCTCTTTAATGGTTGAAGATTTGAGATTTGAGGAAGCCAAGCTGTAGGCTCCGCTACTCATGATCTAGGCACCCAGCTATCATGCCTTTCTAATGAATAAACTAAATTCCTGCTAGTCCCTGAAGTTGATTCGGTCAGGTGTTCTGTCACAGTGATCGAAATTAACCAACAAAACATAATGCATTTTGGTCATTCCTCAAGCATTGCTAAAGAAAATATGGTTCACATAATCCTAATACTTTAGTTTTAAATTTTGAGACTAACAGTTGACATGACTTTTGAGTGTAGGGATATACTATAGCAATAGCTCTGAAACTGGAGTAGATGGTCAAAGATCAAACTGAGAAGTTCTGCTTCTCAAGAAAGTAAGTAGCCAAGGGCATAATGCATAGGTGTTAAGAAATATAACATTCCAATTTGTTTAATGATTCAAATTTTGGGCTGACAAGTTACACTGCACCTAGACCATGGTGGACTCCCCATGAGTGTTAGCTTATTTTCTGCACTTCTTTTACATTTGAGTAGTATGAGTCACTAGTCAATCTTGTAGATAAGTAAGTACTATGCTCAAAATCTAGGAGAAGCTTTGTTTTTTCTCTGCTTGAATACCACCCACACTTCTAACTCCCATAAACAAAATCTCATGCTTTTTCAAGATGTTGGCCTTGGTATTTATTTACATAAATGTGATAGAGTCATTGTTTCATATTCCCAAGGCTTTATTGCAATTCAACCAGTGATGAATCTCCCTTATCTAAGAGCTCATTTTCTAAAACAAATGCTTATGAACTAATATCTGCTTTTAAAAATATAGCTATTGAGCTAACTAACCATTGATTTCACCCCATCATTAAGCAGTTCTTATGTCTTCAAACACAGTACCTTGAGATACTTCACCAAATGTCTTTTAAAATTGAGATGGGCTAATATACTGCACTGTTCTGCTCTGAGAGTTTGTTGTGTCATAGGTGATGTGTTGTTCTGGCTTGTTTTTTAGGCAGATGCCTTTTTTATTCCCAGGGAGGGATTTTTCTAGATGTCCATTGTTCACAACTATATGCTTAACAAGCATTTCCAAGAATACAACCTGTGTATCATAGCACCATGTATGAGATGAAGCAGACACTGAAAACACTTTGGTTCACAGAGTTAGTCCTTTAGCTCACAGATGTGCTACATAATAGTCTACTACTTTGACTCTCTTTGAATGCTCTTCATTTTCTAGATCTTTCCCTCAGGATCCAACTTTTCTTTCCTCTTTCTTCCCTTTGTTCCTTTTCCTTCATTTCCATCAAATTTTTTAACCAGTATGGACTAGCCATCTGCTGAAGGTTAAGAGAGATACAGAACAGTACACCTTGTTCTCAATAGCCTTGCTGAGAGAATAAGAAGATATCAAGTAGCACTACCCAGCACCATCCTTTTTAAAATCTGTATTTTCTTTACTACTTAATTAAGATACATTTATGTAATGTATACTTTGTGAAAAGTATTGTTGCAAGGATTTTGCAATCACCAAATCACCTAACCCAGTGGTTTTCAACCTGTGGGTTGTGACCTCTCTGGCAAATCTTTATCTCCAAAAATAATTACATTATAATTCATAACCATAGCAAAATTACAGTTTGGAGTAGCAATAAAAATAATTTTGTGGTTGGGGGGTGTAACGGCCAAATGAGGAATTGTACTAAAAGGTTGCACTTTAGGAAGGTTGAGAACTCTGATCTAACTCTTCCTTGTGATAACCCCATGAATTTCTTCTAACCTTTAGATAAAGAAACTGAGATGCAATGTTAGTTACTGGCAGAAATTGTATTCAAGCCCAGGGAGTCTGGCTCCAGAGTCTGAATGTCTACCTTACCAAGCCTTACCAAGTTTCTGTGGAAAGAATATGAGATGTCCACAGAGACCTCTGTACTCTCTCCATATCCCTTTCAGTGAAAAAGGCAGCGCACAGACAAGTGAACACACAAAAGTCAAAATGCACAAGATCCACAGGATTTCTCTTTTAAACCCACATAGGGCTTAGATCTGGGAATAGTTGTAAGAGTCATAAAAGCCCCTCATCAAGTTGTCAGGTGATAGCCAGCCAGCCTTTTCTAGAAATTTCTCTCCTTGTTATTGCACCCAACCTGAATTGAAGCTTTTCTTTCTGCCCTTGCATTAAAGCACTGCAACAACCCTGAGCCTCAGACTCCTGAAATTCTGTCCTAGGATGCAGGCTGTTTGGTTTCTCCATTGCCTCATTACAAGACGGCACGTGCAATATGGCACGTGTCAGTTTGTCTCCTAACACAATGCTGCTCTGCAGTCTCCGCCTTGGAGTCCCTCGTGCCTTTTCATACCAGGCAGCCTAAAATGGAATCTTGATCAAACCTGCTCCGGGCATTGCCATAGTTCTATCCTTGCCTTAACAAAACAGCAACCGCTATTTGGCAGTGGGATTTTTGGAAGTTCTGGTGGTTTCAGTACAAGATGAATTGTACTTTGTTTTTAAAGAGACATAAGAACATGCCTGCATTTGTATTACAAAAGACGGTATGTGTTTTAAAATCTTCTTTTATAGCACACTTTGTTTTTTTGAGGTAAAGTTTTAAAAGCTGAAAAATCTTCCCATCTGGGCAGAATGTCTTTTGGTCTTGCGCCTCTTTAAAAGTAGAACGTCTTATTTATCAGGAAGGGACCTGGAGTTTCCTAAATAAGTCCTTTTATAGAGTAAAACCCAACTGTTCAAGGCTGGAGTTCAAATATGCTTGAAAGGGGAGGACACTCAAGAACCCAGCTACCTCTCCAGCAATAAGCATAAAAAATATTAGCAGTTATTGATGTGGATGCCAAAGTGAAAATCACTTTGATATTTTTGTCATTCTCAGAACTCTTCTGAACTGTTTTTGCTTCTAAAAGAAAAACTTATATAAAGAAACACAATGAATTTTTGTGTGTGTGTGTGTGTGGGGGACCAAGATGCCATATGTCAGATAAGAAGAGGTGTCTGAGGAAGAATAACAAATAGTATTTACTGTAAAATTTTAATTCAGTAGGAAGACCAGAAAAACCGAATGAAACAATGAATTTGTGAGTCTATGGTAAGCCTTTTGCTCCTTTGGGCTTCCTTTCTTCATGGATTGATTCTCTCCTTAAGAGAGAAAGGGCTCTAACAATATCATGTCATGAGATTTAAGGGAAATGTGTCGTCTGCCCAATCACTTTTCTCTACTTCCCAGATCCCTGAGGAGTTGTTACAAAACATCTGATGACGATAGACTGTATTTTCTTTTATCCCTTGTAAAGAGAAAGCATCTAACTCTCTCTGTGAGTAGAGGTATCTGGTAAGATGGTGATCAGACAACTTTGAGAGACTCTGTGCAATCTTTTGTGACTTTCGAGAACGCTTAGGTTTTGTGGAAGCTGATGGAAGATGGGGATGATGACGATGTTGATGATGATGATCATTATTATTTTGAAACATGTCAGCCTCATTTATACTCATCGTTTTATTTACCAGAATATCTATCATTTCATCTATTATATTTGATGAAAACTCTGCTAGCCAAAGACTTCAATCTCAAATGTAAATGCATTTTCATTAGTTCCTAAGTTGATTTTTTTTTGTGTGTTCTGCATCCTGATGGTTCAAACCTTTCTTTTTTAAAGATGGAGAGGCTAATGACTTTCAAGACAAGGCAATAGAGAAACTGTAGTGTAGGATGTTGTGAGCCACCTCCCCTCCTCCACACTCCCTGCCCCAAGAGAGCATACTGGTTACGGTTACTATTCTAGTTAGGGTTTCTATTGTTAGGATGAAACACTATGACTAAAAGCAACTTGGGGAAGATAGGGTTTATTCAGTCTATAATTCAACATAATAGACTATCACTGAGGGAAATCAGCACAGGAACTCAAACAGGGCAGAAACATGGAGACAGGAACTGATACAAAGGCCATGGAAGGGTACTGCTTACTGGGTTGCTCGCTATAGCTTGCTCAGATTTTTTCTTATGGCACCCAGGACTACCAGCTCAGGGATAGCTCTACTCACAATGGGCTGGGCCCTCCCCAGTCAGTCACTAATTAGAAAATGCCTTACATGCATAGCTACAACTCAATCTTATGGAAGAATTTTCTCACTTGAGGTCCCTTCTGTTCTGATAACTATAGCTTGTGCTAAGTTGACAGAAAGCAGCACAGTTAATCCTATTCTGAGTATTAAAATATACCAAAACAACTTTATATCTCACTAATAAAACCACAACAAAGAACAGTGACCTTGGCAATTTAAACAGAGACACAGAACATCACCTAAATTCCCTTGTATCACTTGAGACACACAGGCACTCAGTTACATGTTTGTTACTTTGGACTAATTCTCACAATACTTCTGTGAGCTGTGGGGTACTTTATAAGATTGTACAGATGGGCCAAAATACCCAGAGAAGCCAAGTAATTATCCAAGATTCTCAAAGCAAGTAAAACAGCAGAGCAAAGCAGGATGTAGACTCTTCCAGTATAACCAATTTCATTATTCCTTTTCTAGTCTTTCTAGATTTGATCATCCCAATTTGATTAGTTTCAGGGTGGTTAAGTAATACAGGCACAGACCAATTCTCTGCTGATCAAACCCTTCTTCTTTCATTCTAATGAGACCTCTGTGAATTATTGAGCAGTGTAGAGGTTCTTTTAATGGAGACAGGGAGGCTAGGATCCACTTTAGCTTGCCCCATGCCTGGGAATATTTAAGCCTATTTCAACTAGGCATCTACACTTCATTTCTCATGACTAGTGATTGCAGTTAAGTGGCTTTGTGTGAGGTACCAGTAGAATGTAAGACTTGTAGTGATCCCTTGGCTTTCTCAGTTAAAATGGAATGAAGACACATCCCTGTTCTTTTATGATGCATGTTTTCAATCACACAGCCCCAGCTGGCCTGAAAGCCACTATGTAGACCAAGCTGCTCTCAAACTCACAGTGATCCCCCTGTCTGCATAGAGTGCTGAGATTTGAGGCTGTGTTACCACATCTGGCAAGAGAAAAACTTTTTCTCTTTGCTTTCATTTTGCCTGGAATGTGACTGTGATTGTTGGTAGCCAGGAGGGACACAGGTTGGGCCTAGATGCCAAGGAATTCCTTGGAAAATGGGAGCTGGTGCTCCTGACACCCGTGTCTGGCAGTTAATTCAAGATCATCAATTAACTTCTAGTCTCCTTTCAATTGGAGACAGGCAGACATTTGTACCCTTGTGAATAGCAGAAGATACTTAATAAAAGATTGTAGCTGGAAAGTCAACAGAATAGACTGGTGCAAGAGAATGTTTTGATCACTGAATGATGTTGAGAATATCTATGTCTGACTGACAGAAAATCTGACCCTCTTGAAAGGAATAACATGTTTTCTTTAATTTGGATTCAAAAAGCACACACCACACACACACACACACACACACACACACACATGATTTTCTTGAACATTTCAAGTTTCAGAGTGAAAAATACTTTAAGGTATTATTAGGAATCTTAAATTCTTCCTTCAACAAGTTTTCCCGAGTGTTGACACTATGCTGAGTTTTGTTCTGAATGTGGGGCTCTGGAGTAGACAAGATTACATATTTTCCTGAAGAAATTCAGTCCAATAGGCAACAAAAACAAAGTGTAGAAGCTTCTTACTTATAATGGAAATACAGTCTGATAAATCCAACAAGATGTAACGGTGTATCAGAATTTAATATCCCCAACCTGCCATGGCTTAGTGTCAGCGTGCACCACAGATGAAGGTTGCGTCCCCTTATCACTGGGCACCATGAAGTCATGGCTCCTGATCTCATCTTGAGAGTGTGGCATAGTAGCTTCTCTGACCCAGGAAGGGATCATAATTCAAAATTCAAGATAAGATTTTTACTAATTACATATTACATACAATAGTAAGTGGATGTTATAATAATCAGAGAGCATCTGTCTATATTCCATTAGGGGATGGAAAGGCATGAGAGAGGAGGGGACATCTGCCTGTGGGTCATTCTGAGTAAAGGTTTGATAAGAGGTAAAATGGGGTTCAAAGCCATTAAGAGAAACAGGAGGTATGGAAAGAGGGGGTTTCTAGGGAGTGACACAGTCTGGGAGTGGGAGAGTTTTCAGAGAGTGTAGGATACCAGCAGATGAAACAAGGGCAGTTTGTGACTTTTTTCAGAAGCTCCTAGAAGCTCCAAGAATGTTGTAGCCTCCAGACAACGAGGGAATGACAAGAGGCCTGACAGTGGGACATGGAATTAAATTTGGGGAAGTTACTCAGGTTTGCCTGAAATATAAATATAAGGCCTAATCATGCAAACTGAATAGTTGGGAAGCTTAAACTGAACACGGGAAAGGAGTATCTCTTTGCCTTCATTTGTTCTGTCTTTTGTCAGTGTGTTCTGTCTTTTGTCTCTGTGTGTACACATGTGTGTGTAGGGGTTTATGCATATGTATGAATGTAGAGGTCAGAGGCAACCTTAGTATCGTTCCTCATGAAGTCATCTACCTAGTTTTGTGAATCCAACAAGCTCTAGTACCTTTGTGTGTCTCCCCACCACAGGAATTACAAGCAGGGGTCACTGTAGTTGTCTTGTGTGTGTGTGTATGTATGTATGTGTGTGTATGTATGTGTATATATATATATACACAAGTTGTCGTGTGTGTATGTATGTATGTGTATACAAATATATATATATATATTTGTGTGTGTGTGTATATATGTATGTAATTTGTATGTATGTGTGTGTGTTCTAGGGATTGAAGTCAGGTCTTCATGCTTGCAGATTAAGCACTTTACCAACTGAGTTATTTCCTAGGCTCCATATATTTATATTTTTATGAACAGAACCAAAAAGAAAGAGAGAGGAATAAAGATTAGCTATTTCTGTAGCATGCTGCTTGACCTAAGATTATATTATGAATTTCATATTCTGTGTTCTGTACATAGTTCTTATCTACATAGGCCAAATCAGATGCACTTTTGGTTTGTTAGAGCATAGCCACACCAGTTCTCCCGGCCTGCAGCCAGGTCTTCTCCATTATAATGAGAAGATCACTTGAACTGTGAGATAGAACCAACTCATCCATCCATCCATCCATCCATCCATCCATCCATCCATCCATCCATCTATTATCCATCCATCCATCCATCCATTTATTTATTTATTATTATTATTACTCTGTGTGTGTGTGTGTGTGTGTGTGTGTGTGTGCGCGCGCACGCGTGGGTGCGCATTGCATACCTTGAGTGTGGAGGTCAAAGGACAGCTGTGGATTCAGTTCTCGTCTTCTACCTTTCCTTGCATTCTGAGGGTCAAACTCAAGCTTGAGGATCACCAGGCTTACATGGAGAGTCCTTTCACACAACTGAGCCACTTACCTGGCTCCTCTTCTTCCTCTAAATTGCTTCCTACCAGGTGGTTGGGCAAAACAATGAGGAAAGCTGCTAACATAATCTCCCATAGGTCACTAAGAAAGATATTTCACCTGAACGTGTCTTTCATTGTACACTGAGGGGAAGCATCTCTGAGACCTTCTGCTCTGTCATCAGTAGGCATGATGGTGAATGGAGGTTGGTGACTTCTTCATTATCTATGCTAGCTATTTTTTTTAAAGTTGAGGACTGAACATGAGGCCTTATGCTTCTAGGTAAGTGCTTTGCCACTGTGCTAAATCTTCCCCTCATGCTAACTGTCTTGAGTTCAATGGTTCCCTGTGTGTACAATCATCAGCCTGTCAGTCCTCTGCTTTCTGGATATTGTGACTGTGCTAGTCATCTTCATATTCTGTCCCTTCCCTCATCCTGCACAACTTGTGGACCATATCTCTCAGCCAACAATCCTTAAATCCTTAAAGTCTTGACAACTAGGAAAAACACACATTTCCTGTGTATATCCTCAGCCTACAAGTTCAACCCGTTTTTGTAATTCACTGAAATGATGTCTTGTACTTAATAGAGATTTGTATGAAGAAAATAAATCAGCCACACCACAAATTTGGCATGACGTATCCACCAGAGATTAGCAGAGGGTCACCAAGCCACACAAATCTGCCATAGGAGACATTCTCCAGGAGCCCATTTGGATCTTGGCCCATCAAGATGCACCCATTGAATATCTACAGCAAAACACCACAGCAATGAAGGTTAATTGTTCTGAAAATGTTGTAGGTTGGCTGTATTTGCTAACTACAGTAGAATTTTCCCCAGGCAGGGTTCAACATGTTTTGGCATAGAGCTTTTAAAGGTAGAAAATGAGTGTGTTCCCAAATCTAAAGAGTATTTTGTAAAAGGAAAAAAAAAACAGTGCTTTTCTTTTAATTTTAAAAGGGAAAAAAGCTCCTGAATTTGAAAAATAGAAAGAAATGTCTGAGTATAGTCTCAACAGGAATAGGTGGGCCATTATGAAATGGTTCTGAGCCCTGGAGAGACAGAGCGGTGGAGTTACTAAGTGATCTAGGGGGATCAGGCACATCAACAACAAAGCCCATAGCAGAAAGTCCTGACCCCTTTTGGAACAGAGTGCTTATGCAACTGTTCTATAAGCTGAATAGGATGGCAATCACATTACCCAAATTCACATTGAAAGCAGAGAACATCTTGGGCTCATGCAGTCTGAGAGGTCTAGCACTTTGATGCTAATATTCTTAGGTAACTCTGGGGCCAGACTGGACAGAACAGACATGATAGAACAGAGACTTCAATGCTTGTGCCCAAGACCTTAGAGGTTAGACCTAGGATGCTGCAGGCACTGGCCACACAGAGCAGACTTCCATTACTAATGGACCACCTGCCATTGTCCTTTTTCCAGGAGAGAACAGTATGTCTACTCTAGTTTCCACTGCTTCCTAATCAACCAACTGAACCCAAAGAATCCAAAACATACACATACCAACCCATATAAAATATGTTCTAAAGGCTATTACCCCAAGATGCTCTATTCACTTCAAATGGAGATGTATTGCAAAGAAGATACTTAAATTATGGGGAAAATTGAACCTGCAAAAGGTCTTTGGACCTTGATATTCATCTATGTACACAACCACCATAGTCTGAGGATTTTAAAAGAGTCAGATTAAGAAAATGTTTTGAAATGATTGACAATCATCTGGAATCACCACTCTCTTCCTCCATTCCTAACTGCCTGTTTCCCAACCTTCATTTAAAATTTACTTCACTTTGAATTGTGAGCCATTATTTCTGTATTTGAGGGAACCATATTGAGTTTTCTTTGGAAGGTGTAAGTCCTGTTGTATTAACTTTTGTGTCATAAATTTATTTTCTCTCTCCCACACTTCAGTGTCTACTAATACTTATATACATAGAGCCCAATGATAGCAACACAACTCTATTCTGACTACTGTTCATCTTTATCTAAGTAAGTGCTTTCTTCCAGGAAATTCTATACTTAAGCAAGCAGATCATGAAGTTCTGTACTTGGAGAGTAAACATGAATCCTGAGACTATAGGTTAGGTAAAAAATTTTATACTGTTGAGTAGATTAAAAAAAAGCATACTCTATTCTGGTAGAATCATAATATACAAAGCCCTGAAAAGACCTGTAAATATGAGGTAAAGTTATTATCCCATGTAGCCCAGCCTCTCCTGTTACTTTGAGTTGGGATATTGTTTTGTTTTTAACAACATAGCATATTCTTCCTTTTCAAAATGCTGCTAAGTTATGGTCCTTGTACCAGCAATGCCAGCCTCTCCTGGTGGTCACGTGTCAGAATGCAGAATCTCTGGGCCCAACCCATCCTTGTTGAATAAGGTCTCATATTTAATAAGATTCACACACATATCAATGTGTAAAAGCAATGGGGAATCCTTGAGCAGTGCAGAGAGCCCAGGTTTGAAATCAAATAGATCTACAGATCTACCACAGTCTGAACTACACATTTTGTGGCCTTTTCCAAGAGACTGTTTCTTTTATATTTTAATTTATCCTTTGAAAATTTCATATATATATATATACACATATATATATAGTATATTATCATATCTACCCCATCCCTCCTCTTCAACTCTTTCCAGACCTTAATATGACATCTCCTTCCCAATTTTATGTCTATTATTATTGTTGTTATTATTATTATTTGAATCAACTGAATTCAATTAATGCTTATGGTTGTGGGGTCATTGACTACGGCATGGGCAACCTACCAGTGGCCATATGTCCATATGTGCAATGCTAAATGAACTCAGTGAATTGCATATTTGTGTGTGTATATGTGTATGTATATGTATATGTATATGTATATATACATATATATATATAATAACAAAAGAAGAAGGAGTTGCTAACTTCGGAGACAGTGGAGGACATAGGAGGAACTGAGGGAAGGAAGAGGAGGGAGTGAGGTAGGTTAAGAACTAATATATTAAGTTCTTAAGATAACAAATAAAGTTAGTAGTTTTTAAAAACAAAAACACTCATTTTATTCATTTAACTTTAAACAAATAAATGACTATAAGCACATGTCCTGCATATACAGATTGCTCCAAGGCCTTTCTTCTATGTCCTTCCATTTTTATATCAAATTGAATAGGTAAACAAAAAGTAGGCTCTTTTCCTGCACAGCCATTTTTGCTTGTATAACGGAAGAAGTGGAGTTAATCTCTCATTACTCATCCAGCATTCTCAACATCAAAAGCTTCAGATTATTGACCTTTCATCCAAAAAATATATGTTGATTTTTTTCTTAATGTCACAGATTTCAAAATAAAGTGTACAGGCTCCTGCCTGATGATATAAGGTATTAGTTTTACAAATGCTCTAACAAGAAAGTAATGAGGCATGAACCAGACCTGATCTGGAGTCAACAGTTACTGCCATGGCAGTGACAATGGTTCTAGCAGTGAGTGAAGCATGGGGTGGTGTCAATGGCCATGGTCCTTGGTTTCCCCTGTAAAGCATCAGAGAGTGTGAGGGATGACCGAGAACTCAGAACTCTCTTTGCAGAGAGAGACCCAGAGTGAAGTTTGGCAGCTTCTGAGGTACGAACCTCATGTTTACTCCAAGAAGACAGGTTGGCTGAACTACAGCACCTTTAGTAGAACAGCTTCTGGAACATTCTACCTAAGACATCCTCTGTGCAGTAGTGGATCATCTCTAAAATAAAGGACTGTGATGAACATTTTCAGACTGGTCCAAAGAATGGCCTGTCCTGTCTGGGCAAGGCCAGGCACACCCTTAATCCTCACATTTGAGAGGCAGGTGGATATTTGTAAATTTAAGGATTTTTTTAATAGCTTTGGATTTCCCCAAGCTCTACCATTTAACCATATCTCCCTATACCTACATCCCATGCCAAATATATCCCTTCAGAACAGCTACCATGTCAATAGAACTTAGAGAGATTGGATTGATTCAGGAGGGACCTTCCTCAAGACTCATCTTCTTGTTCATTCTCTTCCCATTTGCTTTCTTTTGTTGTAGAGGATAAAACCATTATTTAGGCTAAGTATAATTCAAATGAACATCAATTTACTAATGCTGCTCGCTTTTCCTATGTCCAACTTAAGGCTCTATTAAACCTAATCATCCTTAAAGACATATGCAAACCAACACATTAGTGAAAGAGTTCTGGCAACCAATTACTAAACCTTACATCATGGGGAACAGATTGGCAGCAACGTCTGCTTACAGTAGGATGGCAATGGTTTCTTATATTTGCCTTTATATTCCAGGTGCCCAAAGCCCGAGCATCATGAATACATTTTTTTCCTGGCACTGAATGGATTTATAGGCATTTGCAGCAGAACATATTGAGGGATGGAGGCCAGGAGAGTAAATGTTTCCATTTCGCAGCATGTATGACATTCAAAGCACTGCTCTAAGATTGGAGATGTATGTAGCTCAGTTGGTAGTGTGTTTCTCTAGTACCCTTAAAGGCTGGTATTTGAACTTCAGTACCACAAAAATTTGGCCTGATGATGTCTGCCAAATCTCAACCCTTGGGAGGTAGACACAGGAGGACCATAAATTCAAGGTCATCATCAACTAACTACATGGTGAGTTTGAGGCTAGCCTGAGTTATGTGACATCCTACATATAAAAATTTTTTAAAAAGCAACACAAAATAACAAGATCACACTGATTTACATTCTTCCAGTTGGGATTTTATTTATTTTACAACTGTAGATATATTGATATGTGCCTAGACTATTCTACTAATTAGCTACTTCCTGTAGAGCTCATTTTCTCTGGGACTATTCAATTTTATTTTCTGTGAAATGGAATGAATATTTCAGAGGATAACCAAGAATTTTAAACTACATTCTATGTACATGGCACACCAAAAACCAACAGAGCAATGTGAACACCAGGAACTGTTTCTAGCTGTTAGTACAGTATGCACCAGCCACTTACTGAATGGGAACATTCACCATGGATTTTACTTGCATACTTCTAATGCCAAGGGCAATGCCTTTGTTTCATCTGAAAGCACTATGTGTTTCTTGTTGTTTGCATGTTTTCTTTGTTACGACATGCTAACTCCCCATATATGTCCTTTGTTCTTGTAGGGGAAAATAAAAAGACCGAAGACAGAAAAAGGAAATAAGGCTTTCTTAGGGTGCCTGTTTGCAACATCTTAATAGCTTTCCCCTTAACCTATATTTTGTAATTCTCTCAACAAATAAAAATGACCCTTGAAATGTCACAGAATTTTAAAAGCATTTTATAATCATAGCCATAAAAGAGCAATTATTTTTGCCATTTTTTACAAAGTGTCTTACAACCACAGAAAAATTTCATTTTTGCTTCAACTTCAACTTAAAAGCCACAACATGTGGCTTAGTTTCCTTCTAGAATTTAATACCTTGTGGTTTTGTTTAATTTAACATACTTATTGGCCTCTGATTATCCTACTTGCTGAGGCTGTAATTAGGTCTAGTATTATATTTTGAGATTTTGATGCTCTTTGGACTTTGGCATTATCTGCAAATGTAACAATGATCCTTGTTATTCTCTTGTCTCCTCGCTGCTAAAATGGTCCAAAGACTAGAAGGGAACAGCAAAATAAATGCAAATGTAGGCAGTGCATTTAAGTTATCTTTAATGTTAAACACAGGCAGCAATTCTCTCAACTGAGCTTTATTCAGGACCCTCCACGAAGCCCACACTTGGATCTGTGCCCTGTGTGGTGTGCAGAAAGATGGGCATGTCGGTATATATTTTCACCCAAGAAGCTTCTAGTTTGATGAGCGGCACCTTGCACACATTAGGGTGGCACCTTGCACACATTAGGGAATAACACAATACAGAACAGCAACCTATTGTAATGTAGAAGGGATAAAAATTATAAAGTTGAGGATAGGATCATCACTATTTTTTCTGGAAGACAAGGTGTTCACAAAGTGCCCACCAGGCTTGTGATGGTGAAAGAGGAACAGAAGAAGAGAAAGGTGAGGCAGGGGGCTGATCATGTCATGTCTGAGAGGAGGCAAGCTTTACCCTAACTCAAGAAAGAAATTGGATGGTTTTTAGCATAGGGACAGTGGACAATGCAGGACAGTGATGCTCAGGAGGAAAGAATCTTAAGGACATCGTGCTCTACTTTAGCAAGCGTTTCCATATCAGAACTTGCAGAAGAGATCTCCAAACAAGTTCTTGCTAAACAGAAGCCATTAAGTTTTGAGTTCTTTGAGGTTGTGATCAGAGCTAGCAGGGAAGAATGAAAGAGGAGACAGATATGAAGAGGCACATTCCAGAACTCTGCAGGTAAAAATGGTTAGTTGTACTTGTGTGAGGAAATTTCCCTGAGTCCAGAGACAGGGTTTCAGGAAAGGGCAGCAAGAGCTAGGCAGAGAGCAAGGGCTTGACACATGGTGTATCTGCTCCAGATTCTGTATGGTATGCCTCTGTATCAGGGACAGATACTGACACACACACACACACACACACACACACACACACACACACACACATATATATATATATGTGTGTGTGTGTGTGTGTGTGTGTGTGTGTGTGTATAAAATTCAGTACTGGTATTGGATCTAATGACTCAAGCTATCCAACATTAGGTCTGAAAAAAACCCCTTAGGCATGTAAACGAGAAGGAAAATCCACAATAAGAAGAAAATAAATCCCTGTCAGTGGATCCAGTCATGATACAGGTAAAATGCCACCAGCAGATGCAAACATCTGAGGAGCTCTCTCTTATCATCTCCTACCGATAGAGCAGTTGCTCCCCTGTACTGAACTGGAAAAGGTAAAGAAAAGCACAAATGCAATAAAAAATAATCCTATAAGGAATAAAAAACAATCAAATAAAAACTTGCAGAGTTGTAATATGCATTTTTGAAGCAAAAGAGTATACCTTTTGAGGTTAGTAGTATATTTGAAATGAACTGTAGAAGGAAACATGCACAAAGTGTTATCAATGATAAAATAAAATAAATGAAAGTAGAAACTCTAAAGACTGGGGTAAAGGAAAAGCATCGGGAAGCAGAAAGGTACAAGAGACAGCTAAGCGTGACTGGAAATTCCAAAGGAAGCAAGGGGAGTGGGGAAGGGAAGAGAGAAACCAACATAGCTATCCAAGAATGGTGAAAACCAGCATGTTCAGATTCAAGAAGCTTGATATATGCCAACTACAAGACACACTTAGAAATGACACCAAGGAACACCACAGCCAAGTTTCTTAAAGCCAGTGACAAAGATAAAAATCTTAAAGACAGATAGAGGTGTGAAACCACAAGTTATAGACAGAGACAAAAAGGTCAGGGGAATAGGCATCACTGGCCAGAGACATCACAACCACATGTCAACAGATCAATACTATCAGCCAATGGAATAGTTCTCAGTTAAACTAGAATTCAGAGCCAGACAAACCATCTTGCATCTATGAAGATGAACTATAAGGAGGTCTTAGGGGAGAGGGGATGATGTTTAAAAATTATGTGAGGCAGGAAAAGGCACAGAAAACTCAGAAACCAGATACAGAAGGAGATGGATGCTGTGAGGGGAGGGAAGGCGGAAGAGCAGCAGACCATCAAGGCTCTTGGCTGCTATGGTACTTGATCGAAAGGAACTAGTTTTACAGCTCAGGAGATGTATCAGGTTAATAAACCCTCAGTTGGAGAGGTGGATGCAGGAGACTCTCTGGTGGCTTGCTGGCCAGCTAGCTTAGCCCCAGGTTCAATGAGGAATACTGTCTCAAAAAATAAAGGGAGAGGAACAGAAAAAGATACCTGATGTTAGCCTCTGGTCTCCACATGCACCTGCATGCAGACACACACACACACGCACATGCACACAACACAACCACACACACGCACACATACACAAACATACAAATTTTCAGGCAAGATAGGGTTTCTGGTGATAGTTCTAAAGTGGATGACACGATACAAACCATTTAGAAGCTTTGCTTGTTTTGGATAAATAATGGAGACCCCAGTAACAATACCAATTTTTAGTAAAAGGGATAATTGTAAAATCTTAAAATATGCCATATAAATATACATATTTTTAACAATAGGTAATGAGGAAGGAGGCCATGGGTTTGAAAGTGAGTAAGAGAGCATGGGAGGGCTAAGAGGGAGAAAAGGTAGGAGAAAATGATGTAATTATAATCTCAAAATCAAAACATAATAAAAATATGTCATATAAATATATTAACAGGTATTAAAGGATACAACTTAGAGGTCAATTATAAATGATTACCTGGTCTCTGTCTGGATAATTAAAAAAGTAATATGTTCACCTCTCTATAAATAGAGCACTCAAAATTTTATATCTGCACAAAGTCCATACTTGTTTGTTTCCTCCCTGGGATGCATACAAATGGCCCAAACACAATATGGCCATCCTTTTTCCAATTTCAGAAATCTCTTAATTTTATATTTGTTTCAAAACAAAATGTAAACTCACCACACTATTTGTTGCCAACCAGCTTTATACGCTGATCAAAAATAAATCAAGGCTTCTAAACAACATGGTGGGCCTTCTCCATCTTGTTTAATGAGAAGGCTGGGCCAGCTGCAGCTTCTTTCTTTCGTCTCTTGTGTTTCGTGGTCTGTGGCTGGGATTTATCTGGCACACTCAAAACCTGTTACTTCTTTTGCTTCAGCTCTTTTTATAAAAAAAAGCTCCACCATCCATATTCATCTTCCCTCCCACTTGATAAATGAGTATAAAATAAAATTCTATGTAAAATTAAACATATGATATATTAAAGAGCTTGCTACAAAATAATATACTTCGTATGGAGTTAAAATTCAGTCCGAGGTGTCTCTGTGTATGTTTTAAAATAAGTATTTCCTCTGCTAGAGATTGTGTGTATGCTGGTAAGCCCCTTTGACAAAGCATGGTATTCTAGATGAATCTGTCATCATTCTGATGAGCCCTTCATCCTCTACCCCATCCCTTAGCTTCATGATTTAGGTGTAGCATCTCTTAATAAATCTGGAAGCTTCCATTAGACAGTGCTAAAAAAACCCCTTAGAGTTTGAGAGTTAGGTACTTGACTATGAGACATTTTGTGTTGTTTTTCCCTTACTTCTTTGACAAGAGCTTCAGGCTCTGCTCGTGCCAGTAGAAACTCTTGAACAGGCAGATACACAAGGGTGAGGAGATATAATACCCTAATACCCTAACCCTTACCCTAACCCTAACCCTCATTTTACTTTGAGAAATCCAGGCTCTAGCACATGAATACCTATGATATAATACAAAGTTTTACACTTTAGAGAAGTGTGTGTGTGTGTGTATGTGTGTGTGTGTGTATGTGTGTGTATTTTCTTGAGTATGAGAGCAGACGCTTATATGAAATAGTGTATATGAGGGAACCCTGGAATATTGGCAATTGCCTTCTTCCTTGCTTAAAAGAGTGTTTCCAGGAAGCATCTGGCCTCATAGAGACTTGAAGCACCAGGGTCGGGGATACTTAAGGGGATCCCCACCTGCTCAGAGGAGAAGGAGGGGGTATTTGGGAAGGATTGTGGGAGGGAATGACCAGGAGCAGGGCAGTGAGTGGGATGTAAAGTGAATAAGTAAAGATAAATACATAAAAATAAGTAGAGAAAAGGGAGTCTGTAGTTCACTTCTGCATACACCAGGCTAGCTGGTTTACTAGCTCCTGCGGATTCTCTGGTCTCTGCCTTCTGTCTGGATGTAGAAGTACTGAGTTATAAACCATTATCACATTGACTTTGCATAGGTTCTGGGGATTAGAACTCAGGTCCTCATATATTCACGACAATCACTTTTCCCATTGAGCCACCCCCACCCCCTGCAGCCTAAGCTGTACATTTTCTTTATTTTTACCAGTCACTGTAATAACTTACCAAAACACACATGGGATTTTACCAACCAAGTTTCTCCTATAAAACAATCACATGGAACTGTAAAGTAAAAGGAATTTTTTCCCTTGAAAAAAATTCTTTTAATAGACATGTCAATTTAAAGCAGAATCGCTTTTAATAGATGAGCTAATTTTAAAAACATGAATGTTGAGACATTTAACAATTTCAGTTAACTAAAAAATTATGAAGCATGAAGACGACAACTCCTAAAATGTTAGATAAAAATGGAATAATTTACATATATGTTATTTCCATCTTCACGTTCCCATAAGCTTCTGCCAACAATTTTCATGTAAATATACTGTATCTCCTCCAATGCCACCGGAATCATACTATGCTACCTTTTGTTTGGGCTGGAGGGGCCTCATAACTCACTAACCACTGACTCCCTCAAACTCTGAATTTGCTAAGATGTACAGCATGTAGCAGAGTGTGATCCTTCCAGGAACATGAAGAGGAACAATGTACTGGATATAGAGGCTGGGGGATAGCTCACTGGATAAGAGTGCTTGTTGCATAATATGAGAACCTGAGTTCAAATCCCTACCACCCATGCAAAAAGCCACACATGCACCTGTGACCTTAGCTCTGTGAGGGCTGGGGACGGGTGGATTTTGGGCATGCTGGTTGGCAGCCTAGCTCCAGATTCAGTCAGAGTCTTTGTCTGAAGGACACTGGGACAAGAGCCATAGAATAGGGCATTCAACATCTTTCTCTGGACTCACATACCCACATATGAGTACACGTACCCCCCGCCCCAACATACTCCACATACTGAGTATAAAGGGATACTTGGATGTACTTTATTGGGTCAAGGCAAACCTTTTCCATTTCTTCCCCTCAATAGCAGTCTGAAGTTAAGTCTGAATATTTGGCTACATATAAAAGACAAAGTACATCTTACAGATATACTAAAATTATCATAACAAACTCAAATTTTCTATATGATTTTCACGTACGCTTTGAATAACATATATAAGAAATTTGTAGGTAATTTAGTGAATTTTCATATTTCTAATTTAGTTAGAGCCTAAAGCTGGATTGTTGACAGGAAAGAGAAAGGGTTTGCAATTAACACATTTTTCTTGAGTGTAGCATGGTCAGCCCAGGCCTTCAGGCTGTGTGCAGAGCACTGTGTGAATGGCAACCACCCACAGGTGGTATTTCTAGAACCAAGCACTCAGATCTAGTGCCACTTAGCTGGGCAGTGGGGGGAATGACTTCATTTGACTTGGGTGTCTTAACCACACACATGATGTTTACAGTTGAAGGATTGCATTTAACCTGGAGTCCCCTGACAGGAGACGGCTGTACTGACACATCTTTATACATCTGAGATGAAGCCCTTATATCTTTGCTACTTTATGGAGGCACATATGTCTTTTGTCTAGTTCATGGGGCGGGCTGACAGAGAATCAGTACTCAACATTCACATACCCAATGATTATTGAGCAGAAACACAAGATTTAAATGGTTTGCTTAAACTGAATTTCTGTCCCACAAAGTCACTGGCAGGTGCATGAAAATTCATTCACACCTACATCAATCATTCTTAATACGGTCGGATGCCTTCCTTACAGTTATTCTAAAACACACTCTACGTACCACAGGGCAGCACACTATACATTCATTAGTATGAGAGGATGGGACGAGGGCAAAAACAGCTTTGTCTTTCAGCATGTCATTTCTTGAATGAATAACTAAGCGAGATTTCGGATACACATTAACTTAAGCAGCTTAGTAGACGAAGGGCATAAATACAAATGAGAAACAGGTCCAAAAACTTCAGCACCGCTGTCTTCATATTCTGAAAGTCTTTTACACATAATATTTACAGTATCATCTGTCATGTGAGAGAGAGAGAAAAAAGATACTTTCCTTGTAGACAATAAATAGAAGGCCACGCAAGATGTCTGGTCTGTTTTGGATTTCATTAAGTAGACCATGCATCCTGACAGATCATTCCATCATGACTACGAGTCATTGGTCTGATGCAGAAAAACCCAAATGATAACCTATAGCTCAGAATTCCCTCATGAATAAAATGTAAGCACCCTGAAAAAACTATTTCTGGGCAAGGTGATTATGCAAAAATATACAGAATTATTATGCAAAAATATACAAGAAGCTTGTGAATGAGTAAAATGAGAAAAGGCAGCCTCAGATAGGGAGAATGGTTCATCTAAGCTGCAAATCCTGGATGTCAGAATTCAGTTGTAGCTTAAAAATTCACATAGAAAATGGTCCAGCGTCTTTCCTGCCTCCACCAGCTTTTGCAGCTGTAGCATCCAGTTAATCCCCTGGACATCTCCACTGTTTATCGCTATTTTGGTAGCTATGAATTCTTCTTCCTTAGTAGACAATGGATATTACTGCACAGAAATGTTCCAGTCTGTATAAACATCTTAGTGTTCTGTATTTTCCACTGTCAACACGACTCAGTTCTCTCTGAGAACAACTGGCCAGTAAAAGCCTCCATAAACTCAAATGTAATTATACTAAACAGAGTTATTAATTAAGAGGTAACAGCTTGAGCCCAAACTGTTGTGCTTTCAGTTCATGTCCTCAGACCCCAGCACCTGTTCTCTGCAGAGATACAAGGGCAGGTTCTCTTCTTCTCCACTGTAATGTAGAGCAATCAGGGTTTGGGCCACAAAGCAACCTAACTATGAAAACCAGTCACTGCAGATTTAAATGGAAGTAAGAAACCTACTTCATTTGATACAGCATCATCAAAACATTACCAGACCAGAATGAGATATATCACTGCAAGAAAGGACAAGAAGTCACCTGGCTTGAATTGTTCCAAGTTCTAAGGTGGTTTTCTGACATTAATTTCAGCCACAACTCCCTTAGCCATCCAACTGTTTGTTCTGAATAAGATATTCTAAACAAGTGCTATTTTTGTTCCAGATGCTGTTAATCTCTCAGTAAACACAACTATAAAACACCCCAGAGTTAGAACCACCATACCAAGTGTGCTACACCTTTACCTGTATTCTTGCAGTGTTTTGATGGTCAACTGTCTCATGTAATTGGGAACAAAAACAAACTCAAGAGTTTCCGAGTTGGCTGGTGCCTCTGCACATAGTGTCCTGGCCCTAGGCTGTTACAATATAGATTTTCTTTTTAAAATTTTTATTGGATGTTTTATTTACATTTCATATGTTGTCCCCTTACCCCATCCTCCCCCCCCACCCAGGAACCCCAATCCCCTCACCCCTCCTCCTTCTTCTCTGTGGATGTAACCTCTATCTACCCCCCACTCCCACCTCCCCACCCTCAAAATTCCCACCCCCTGGGGCATCCAGCCTTCATGAGGTCAAGGTTCTCTTCTTCCACCTATGCCCAGCAGGGCCCTCCACTCTTACATATTCAGCTAAAGCCCTGGATCCCTCCCTAAGTGCTCCCAGGCTGGTGGTTTAGACCCTGGGAGCTGTGGTTGGTTGGTATTGTTGCTCTCCTCATGGTGTCACAAATCCTTTCAGCTCCTTCAGTCTTCACTCTAACTCCTCCATTGAGAACCCCATGATCAGTTCAATGGCTAGTTGTGAGCATCTGCCTCTGAATATGTCAGACTCTTGAAGGCCTCTGAGGAGACATCCATATCAGGCTCTTATCAGCATGCACTTCCTGATTTCCACACCAGCATTTACCTTTGGTGATTGCACATGGGATAGATACTCAGGTGGAAAGGTCTTCAGACGGCCCCTCCTTCAGTTTCTGTCTCTCACTTTGTCTCCATATTTGCTCCCTTGAGTATTTTGTTGCACAATATAGATTTTCTTATCTTCAAGTAAATGTTTGATGTGTGTGTGTGTGTGTGTGTGTGTGTGTGTCTGTCTGTCTGTCTCTGTGTCTGTTTCATGTGCATGTGGGGGACAGAGGTCAACATCAAGTGTCATTCCATAGAAACTATTTTTTTTTCTTTTTGAGGCAAGGTCTTTTAGGTCCTACAGCTTGCTGATTTGGTTAGGCTGGCTGACCAGGGCATTCAAGAGATCTGTTTGTGTCCGTTTCCTCAGTATCTGGCTCTTTTATGTGGGTCCTGAGGATTAAACTCAGATCTGCTTGTTTGTGTGCTCATGTACCTTGTTGAGCCATCTCCCTATCTATCTATCTATCTATCTATCTATCTATCTATCTATCTATCTATCTATCTATTAATCATCTATCTATCTATCTATTAATCATCTATTATCTATCTATCTATCATCTATCTATAAATCATCTATTACCTATCTATCATTATCTATCTATCTATCTATCTATCTATCTATCTATCTATCTATCATCTATAGTGTGTGTTGGTACTACATGCGAGAGCCATGATAGAAGACAGAGGACAACTTATCATATGACAGAAGGTTTTCTCCTACCTCATGGGTTTCTGGGAAATGAACACAGCTCACCAGTTTTGGTGACAAGTGACTTTCAGCAGATGAGCCATCTCACTGGTCCCTCATCAGTTTTTAGTTTGTACTTTACTAGGTTCTGGATTTTCTCTTGCCCCTGTGGTCAACTTGAAGTTACCAGTCTCTGATGCCCTTTCTCTATTTTGAGCTAAAAAACTAGATAACAAACTTGTTAGAAGTGAACAAAGACATTAAGTACAAAGACATTACAAGAATTTTTAGAATAAAAATCAGTAGTTGTTTAGGGTTAGTTCTTTCAAGGTACTTAAGGTTCATAAGTAAGCCACTTCCTGATAAGTGAAGCTTTCCTGTGTTGCTAAAGTAAAACATGTATTTTACACTACTTATCTGGAAGCTGCCTGGCATTCTGAAGGTAAAGAAAATATTTAAAAAACCATGCTCACAGCATCCATGGTAGTTTGGAAGCAGACTTCTTTTCAATATAGAAAAGAGAAATATAAGGAGTGATTTATTGGGTAATGTGCTTGCCATGTAAACACAAGGATAGGACTATAGATCCCTAGCACCTGTGTAAATGCCAAGTGGGTGTGGTGTCCTGGACTGTAATTTTGGCTCAGGAGGCAAAGGCAGCAGTTTCTGGAGCAAGCTGGCTTATGAGGCCAGCTAGAAGTAACAAGATCAGTGAGCTCTCAAGTCCAGTGAGAGACCCTACATCAATATGTAATGTGGAGAGGAATTAAAGAACACATTGATATAAACTTCTGGTCTACACACACACACACACACACACACACACACACACACACACACACAAACACACAGAGGAGACTATAAGAGCCAGAGGGTCAGGAAGTTTGCTATGAGACTATCTCCTAGTAATTTCAGATGTTGTACCCATAAAGTCTCACATGTGTGCTCACACATATTCTAACATGCATACATGCATAGAACACACACACACACACACACACACACACACACACACACACACACACAAGCACCATCTATAAACTTTAACCTGGGCCAAAATATTGGCAAGGTTTGGGTTGGATTCTATGTTAAGAGAACAAAGGAAGGATAAATCTTGTTCAAATTAAAAAGAATTCTCCCTCAATAAAACAGGAAAGCTCCTGTAAGCTTTCCTGGAACAGAAAAGTCCTTTAATCCAATGCCTAATCCCTTTAAGACAGGACAGCACAGCCCTGCCTCTGTAGGCTTGAAATTCATTAATGATCTTAGCATGGGAATTAGACTGGGCGTTCTTTTCTACCATCAGATAAATTATGGAAGAGCATCCTTCCTCCTGCTTCTATATCATTCACACATTTGAAAGGATCACTGCCTAGGTAAGGAGATGAGGGAGAGAAACAGAGGTGAATAGCAGGGTATTCATGATCTGATTGGGGGGAATAGAATAGAAGAGTCTTTAATTAGGGAGGGTGAGGGAGATAAACATAGGAGGAGGATAAAACAACAGCAAGGATGTCTGAAAAAGTCACAAGGAATCAATTATTAGCTAGCTACCATAAAACCTCCAAAATACATATAAGTTGGTATATATAGTTTAAATAAAATGTTCACATCTCAGCTGACACTGATCCTTCCAAGAGCCAAAGACTACCTAACAAAATGTTCAACACTAGAAATCAGAAGCCCCATTCTGAGTTATTAGTTAGTTGTGCAAGAGACTATAAGATGTTGCTATTGTACTTGGTTGCTCCTGAGAGACAGAAGTAAGTCCCTATTGTTGAAGACACCATGCACTTCAGATACAGAGCTCAGAGGACCCTGGGCTGGAATTGACTTGAATGCCTCCCCCAGGACAGCTTTTATGGTACTGAAAAGCACCTTGCAAAGAAGGGAAGCAACTAGCTATGATATCTCTGAACCACAACTATCATGGACCAATAACCCTAAAGGTACAGAAGTGGCCAACATCTTATGGTGACCAACACCTCTCTAATTGGACTTGAGACCTCCTTGACAAAAGGAAAACCAGTATTGCCCAATATTGAAAACTTAGCCAGCTACCCAAGGCTAGTGAAGTCATGGATCTTGTAGGAGAACCTACCACCACCACTTTACTAAACTAGCATAACCCATAACTACATTCTAAATATTTGTCCTTATATCAACAGATGAGTGTACTTCTTATTCCTCATTAAGGAAACTTTCTTTGCTCCAGATGGAGACCATTACAGAAAACCACTACCGATCAAAATGAAGGGTTGTAGATCAAATGCTACATCTACAAAACAAACCCCATACCCATGTCTTAGGGAATATTGAGGACAAGGGGGTGGAAAGATGGTAGGAGCCAGGAAGAGGATCAGGGATCTTTCTGTGAGATTGAGTCTCCTAGTAATGTCAGAAGCTACACCTATAAAGTCTTACCAACATGACTGCCTAAATGTGAGCTTCACAGTATCTATTATTATTGCCAAAGTGGATGGGGAAAACCACACAAAACCTCAACCCTTCATCAAGAACTAGAGGCAACTAAGGAATGCTCAAAGTGAGAGAAATAGTCTTACCCAAGGAAGAGTACACCAACTGGTTATCCAAAATTAAATGGTCGGCCCAGAAAACATACAGACATATAACACTATACTGACTGAGGAAGTTATTTTTAGGACTATATATGTAAATACATATATGTATTTAACAATAACTAATGAAAAATCAGCATGAATATGAAAGAGAGCAAGGAGGAACATATGAGAGTGTTTGGAGGGAAGAAAGAGAGGGGAGCAGGGGAATGATGCAATTACATAATAATCTAAAAGAATAAAATAAATAAAATCACAATTAAAAGAGAGGTGGTGATATTTAAATGTCCGTAGAAACCACCACCATCACCACCTCCCCAACAAAACTGCTGGTTAAAAGCTGTAAACACTACCAAAAACTTTATCAGGCCTGTTCCTAGTTAAGATGCAGGTGGTAGAGTTATTTATCCCCAGAGATGTTTCCTCTTGCTAAGCCACCACCATCCCAAGAAGGTGGTTTGGTGCTCTTGGTCAAGCAGTCTGTGAATGTTTAAGGCTGGGGATAAGCCTGTACTTGTCTCTGTTCTTGAAGTTCCTCTAGGATACTTTCTTGGTCTCTCCGGTTTGTATGACCACAGGGCTAAGCACAGCATTTGATGGAAGTAAATAATGGAAGACCAAATGTACATTCTGGGGTTTTCACCACTCAGGATACATGCAAACAAATGGAAATGGTGATGCTCTGAAAGTCAACAAGGAAACTGTCTACTGTGATACTCCTCTGTTTCTCTCATTAAAATAAGCCATCTCATTGGTGTCTGGAGAGGCCAGAAGAGGGCATCAGATTGCTTGGGGCTTGAAATAAGAATTGTTATGAACCATCATATGGGTGCTGGGAATCATGTGAATCCTCTAAGAGAGCAACAAATGTTTTTAACCACAGAGATAACTTTTCAGCTACAGTTTAAATCCCTACACATTTCCTGCCACCATGTTCTGCTTTGTAGGAGCCCAAAGGTAACAGGGCCAAGTGAATATAGATTAAAAATCTTTGAAACTTTGAGCCAAGATGAACCTTTCACTTTTATAATTTGACATTGTCATGTATTTTGCTACAGGACCATAAAGCTAAACAATAAATACAGTTTTACAACGTAGTTACTTCAAATACTGAACTGGCTAAAAGAAGAATTAAAACATTTACCTTTTTGAGAGTAATATGGATAAAGAGAATGTGTACCTCAAATTTTCACATTTATGTTACTAGTTCATAAAAAAGAAAGCTAACATTTAATTCTGATCTTAATTCTTTTCTTTGTGAGTTTTTAAAAAAAGTTTACATTTTTATGTGTATGGATGTTTTGTGTGCATGTATGTCTGTGCCTCATGTGCATGTAGTGCCTGTGAAGTTCAGGAGAGGCTGTTAGGTCCTCTACAAGTTCCAAGTGATTGTAGCTGCAATGTGGGTGCTGGTACCAAACCTGTGTCCTTTGCAAGGGTAACGAGTATTCTTAACAGCCATGGCTCTAGCTTCTCTCTGTCTCTGTCTCTGTCTCTGTCTCTGTCTCTGTCTCTGTCTCTGTCTCTATCTCTGTCTCTGTCTCTATCTCTCTCTGTCTCTCTGTCTCTCTGTCTCTGTCTCTCTCTCTCTCTCTCACACACACACATACACACACACACATATACACACACATGAATTCTACACAATCAAGTGAAAAACAATGCTTGAAATAGTGTAATTATTAGAAACATGTAAGATCATTTAATATTACTAAGCGGGTATATAATTAAAATATGAATTTTAAGAGATACTTGAATAAGTAGAAAAATTTGGCACTTGTGTGCCGTAACCTGATGTAGCATCATTGACATTTGTAAAACAGAACAAAGAGCACATCCAGCCTTTTTTTTTTTCTTCTTGTAGGCATTGGGTTTAATTGGGGAGGATTTTGAGCAGGAAAGTATTTTGTCAACAGGTACCTATCTAACTTTATAACTGTGAGAACTGGAGACATCTTATAAACTGTTTATTCCCACGACCTCATAAGAGGAAAACCACAAAAGTATAAACTGCAGACAGGCTTGTAAATTCTAAAGTCAGCGATTTCCTTGAGCTCTCTTTATGTTTTAGCAATCACTCAAATATCTGGGCTGCCTAAAAATGTCCTTTTTCCCAGCCTGCTTTGCAACTATCAGTGGTTTTGTGACTATTATTTTCCCTTGTACCATCTCAGTGAATGTGACAGGTGGCCCTTTCCTGCCTGGCCACAGAGCTCCTACCTTTGCACCTTAGCAATCCTTTCCCACAGTACTAGCCAGTGACCTTGACAATGACAAGAAGCTCCTCAACAACCTGGAGGAAACACGGGGAAGCATTGGGTGAGTGCTCCACAAGCATCTATTCCTGGAGCTACTGAGTTGTAAGGTTTTCTTCCTTTCATTCCCTCTTTTTTTTTTTTTGTTTTTAAATACAGTGTACAGCCATTATGGACTCTGTGGCAAAGTAATTTGATTTTTTTTGTCATTATCTTTAAAACAGTGTTATTAATTGTTCCTTCTTTTCACATGCTTAACCTGCTTTTCCTTTAGTGTTAGACATCTCACCTGAATCATGACACCTATCCACAATATATCGCATGAAGCAGAAATTATGGTGGTCCCTGATTTATAGAAGAAAGCAAAAACCTGTATAAAATGAACCTGGGATCCCAGTCAGGTACCTGACTCAGAGCCTCTGCCTAGGATCTTTGCTCTGAGCTAATTCTGTGCTTCTCTGGAGTTACAGAACTTACTAGAAGCAGCACCCCAAATGTTATGAATGAAATCACCTTAATAAAAAACCAAGCCAGCAATATCAATTTTATTTAGATGAGCAATGTCTGCCTGCCTTACTCTCAGCAGGATGAGCCAGTTTGAGATGATACATAAGTTTCAGATTTGCATTGCAAATACTAAACTTCATAAATTTACTGAATCCTTGGCACATTTAGCCCAGAAAGCTGATCCATATTTTCCTATAGAGGTTGCATTTGGTATGAAGCAATGGTTATTCCTTCCAGGGCTGATCAAATTATTTCATACACTTTGGTGTAGGTAGGAAACTACCACAGGAGCCCCTTATTCTTTGTTAAGGATACAATGAAAGGAAATAATTGCTACAAATGTTTTCTGGATTGCAACAATATAAATTCCTTGGGTGGGATGGGTTCTGCATGCAAATAGTATTTGCAGATAGGATAATGGAAGCAACACAAGCTGCCTAAAGAAGACGCCTCCAAAGAAATCTAAATAAATTGGAACACACATCTGATTGCTGAGTGGATATTGCAGGTGACCTCCTGGAAGATTCACTCTTTGTTGTCCTCAAATGAAGGTTTTATTTTGCTATTATTATAGACATTGATGCACTTTCTTTCTCATCCTTGTATCTGCCTATACATTTTCCATTATGATCCTGCAGAACTTTCTTAAGTCCCTCTGTTAGTCAGCCCCTCCCCCCAATTTCATGAGTTATACATGCGAAGACACTCAAAGGGGTATGCATAGACCAGAATACTGGTGGGGGGCTGCCTCTAGGATGAAAAGAGAAGGTGCTATACACTAGTGTCAATGGAAGGCAAAACCTGTTTTAATAAAACAAATAAGAAATCCATTAACCACCACTCGGTCTATAAGAGATTAGGTGTGTGTGTGTGTTTTGCTGATGAATCCAGGACCTCACGTATGCTAGGCAATATGTACTACTAAGTTACACCTGCTAATTCCTAAATGGCAGCTCTAAGGTTTTCTAACCTGTCTGAATCAAAAGTGAAATACACACCAATAATCTGTGACATTTACATAGATCTTCATGACTCAAGTGCCTTCTAATTATCCAGCCACATTAATTTCTCCAAGACCTAAGCAGACCATATTATAAGCTGAGATTGAAATAGCCTCCTTCACTTTTAATTTGTACATAATAGAAATTCTGTTATTATTATTATTATTATTATTAAAGATCTTATAAAGACTTGAACTCACTATGTAGCCTAGGATCACCTTGTGTTTTGATCTTCTGCCTTCATCTCCAGAGTGCTAAGGTAGGCACCAGTGTGCCTGGTTTTGATGTTCTGTGTATCAAACCCAGTGCTTAGTGTATGTTAGCCAAGTACTCTACCAATCAAGCTACACTCTCAGCCCTCCAAACTCTTATTTAGTCAACAACAGAAGTTCTGGTTATTGATCAAATGGGACTTGGAATAATGGAGTTCTAACATATGCCATACTACTCTCAGAACCTCTGGCCAAATACTGCAGAGTTAAAAATGATAATGAAAATGCTTCCATTCTCCTACTTTAGAGATTCTCTGGAGTGTTATATAGCAAAGTACAATGACCAAAATCAGTCTCCCAGAAAAGGAAAAGTATTTGTGTGCACATGCATGCACGTGCGCACATGTGTGTGTGTGCTCATACAAGTGCACTTTTATGTGTGGGTCCATGTGAATTTTTACAGGTCAGAGGACAACCATGAGCTTCAATTTCTTTTTACATTTTGTTAGGATCTATCAATGACCTGGAGTTTTGCCAGTGTTAGCTGGTCAGCGGAGCTTCATGGATGAGAGTGTCTCTGTCTCCCATCTCATGTCTGCTGGGAGTATAGGCCTGTGCTTCCACACCTAGCTTTTTAGGTAGGTTCTGAAGATTAGAAGTTTTTACCTGGGCTCTGGGTTTTTGAACCAGGTCCTTTATGCTCTTGAGACAAGCATGTTCCTGATTAAGACATCTCCCCAGGCCCCCAAAGAATCCATTGTAAGTACATATAAGGCAAAATTGTCAAGGGTCAAAAGGTAAAGTTTGAGAACCAGCAATGATTCGTCTTTCTTTAGCAACTAGTGTCTTCTAAATTTTGCTAAAAGAGGAAGCAAACATTTAAGAAAGAAAAATAAATATGAACTCAGCCTTTGGAACTAGTGAGAGACAGCCTTTGCTAGAAGGCTAATCATTTGGTTCCCAGGATTTCTCTCCGGCCGCAGAGGAACGAAGGACCTTTGTTTCTGGTTATTTCTGTGTGGCAGCTCACGTCAGCACCTGTTTCACAGTTATAATCCTTCCCAGAGCCACCAGACAGTGTTGATATTCTGCAGAAATAATCTTCCCTCAATAAAGCTATTCACTCAATATGAAGGTCAAGTTATCTCAGCCGGGCATAAGCACAGAGAAGGGCTAACTTATAAAATAGAAGGCTTCTCGGAATTTGCATAAACCTCGTTTGTCTTCTACAAATTATTCCTTGTTAAATGAAGTTGGCGTTTAAAGGCTAATTATATTTATCAAACGAACTGAATCCATCTCTTTTGGACTAATCACATATTCCCTAGGCATTCTTCCTTCCCTGACACCACATTGGTAACATAAAGCAAGATCTATGCAAATTGATTCTCATTATCAACTTAATGGTTGAGTTTTTAACCTAGACATTGACTTCTGCATAGAAATTGTTATTCAGCTATCCAGACATTTTGCTAGAAGGAACACACTGTGCATCTTAAAAAATTCCATGAAGTAAAAGCCTCACATGGTGATGGGTATTTTCCTCCTAAAACAATGTTGAGCAGAGGTCCTTCAGAGAGGAGGACACTGATTGCTGAGGATCAAACAAAATGTTCCATGAAATTTCAGCTTCAAATAAGAGAGAGTTGATTCTTTACAAATGAAAATTAATGAAGAAAGAGGAATATAACTCTCAGGGAATCAGTGGCCAAAACCATATCTTTTTCATTAGTTCAGATCATGGGTAACTATGCCCACCTGCTTTTTAAATGATGGTTTAAAATAATCCCAGATCCAGGCAGGTGGCCCAGGCCTGTAATTCTTACACTCAACAGGCTAAAGCAAAAACATCAAAACATCCATGTTAGCTTGAGATAGATAATGCGTTTTAGGCCAACCTAGGCTAGCTATGTAGAGAAACCATATTTCAAAAGAAAAGAACACTTAAGAGGTGATAGAATGGGAAAATTTTGTAAGTCAGTGAAATCTGAAAGTCCATGTTCAAATAATAAAATCCTTAGCCATCTCTTCTTTTCACGATGTCCTTAAAGCATCATATTCTCTACCAGATTAAAAAAAAAAAACTTACCAATGAAGTGGAAACCACATTGTTAATAATATCCATCTAAAATTCAGAGGAAGCCACATACTCTCAAAGTAATTTAAAAAAAATTATTGTTTGAGAATTTCATTTGTGTGTATAGTGTGTCGTGATCCAACGACTCCATGCTTCCTCCTTTCTCATTCTCCTAACCCCACCCCCCTTTTTAACATTTCCCTCCCTGCATCATGAGCAATCATTGTTTTTAAACCCACAGAGTCTACTTTAGTGCTGGCTTTATGTACACGGGGTGGAGTGGAAGGATCTCCTGGAACATGAGTGGCCTCTCAGGGGCTGAATCCCTGAAGAAAACTGACTCTTCGTCCCCTAGCCTCCATCAGGTGCCATCAGCTCCTTAAGTAGGGACCCTCCCCATCCATGTTGGGATTTTGGTTGGTTAGATCAAGAATTTTTAAATTCTGTTTTCTGAAATTGTTGTTAGGACTTGAATCCAATGAATAATTAATTGATGTGTCTGTGTGCATGGATCTGTGTGAGCACATGTGCACACATGTGTGCAGATGCTTGGAGATGAGAAGGAGGTGTTAAGAGTCCTCTTAGTGATGGAATTCCTTTTGTTTTATTTGGTCGAAGCCACGTGACTCTCAAAGCATATAGGACATGGTTCCAGCATACTACTCCCAAATCTGATCATGGCGTTCTAGAAGAAGGAAGCCTATTCTGATCTTCCACGTTTGTCCTCTGAGTGCATTAGTAAACACAGAAAATAAAAACATTCTGGTCTTTTCCTGATGACTGTTGCATGGGAGGTGCTCATGCTGGTCCCTGGCAGAAAGATACACTCAATCTCTCAAGATGCAGAGGGCAGACATGAAGGTGAACAAAAAGCCTTGCTATGCTCTTCCCTGTCTGTCACAGTTAGACTGACTCCCTGTCATTCAGTCACATTTCTCTCCACTGTCTCCACCAATCCCAGGAGTGCCAGTAAACATGAAGGTTCCTATGCTGTGTAGCACTTATACTAGATACTAGGTATAGAGCTGCTCTAGCAAATCATAAAAATGAGATAAAATAAGACGAATGCTTTAAAAAAACAGAATTCACACCGAATAGTTGCATATGCTTGCTTTTTATCAATGTCTCTTGTTTTGGGGGACCTTAGTTATGAACCTAATTTTGGCAGAGAAAAATATTTTCTTCCCTGTAGGGCTTACAGAGCACAAAGGGCTGAGAAGAAAAACATGAACATATCAATATAAAAGAAAAAAAAGAGTTATAGAGTGATAAGATTAAGCCAGGGGAATTTCTTTTTAAAAAGAGAATAATAATTTATTTAACTAAATTTAACTTTCACCTTCACCTCTGAGATATTTATGAAAATGTCCTCAATGTCAGCATCCTCTGTGGCTGTGATCCTGGAGAGTCAAATGCCAAGCTCTGGCAGCTTTGGAAATTGATAAACAAGAGGAAGGAAAACAAAAAAAAGTAATACTTCTCCCCTTTCAAATAGTAGGCAAAGCACTTGATTTTTTTTTTTGAGGTGATTTTCAGAAGTCAATAGTTTTCTTAACTTTAGTTTTAATCTCTAAAATTTCTTGGATGAGAGAGCATCCTACTGTGTTATTCCAGCCCTGACAGGAAGTAGAAAGTGGCATGGCAGAAAGTGACTTCGTAGATCCCCAAAGTCTTCTCTCTCCATGTGGAGGTCTGCCTTCTTCCCTACAATATCTGTTTTGCCCTTGGAATAACCTCACCTCCATTATCCTTGGCTTCAATAGCAGCACACTTATCCTGTTAATACCCAGAGAAGAAGAAGAAGAAGAAGAAGAAGAAGAAGAAGAAGAAGAAGAAGAAGAAGAGGAGGAGGAGGAGGAGGAGGAGGAGGAGGAGGAGGAGGAGGAGGA
>NW_021604639.1:6014653-6029096 GCF_004785775.1 Grammomys surdaster | reverse complement strand
GGAGGAGGAGGAGGAGGAGGAGGAGGAGGAGGAGGAGGAGGAGGAGGTAGAGGAAGAGGAAGAGGAAGAGGAAGAGGAAGAGGAAGAGGAGGAGAAGGAGGGTGGCGGCTGCTGAGCCCCAGGGTCTTTGTTCTAGTTCTGCAGTCCTGTGAGTACAGGTGCATTCCGCCATGCCTGGCTTGCATGTGTGTGCCAGGAATCTGAACTCAGGTTCTCATGTTTGCAAGGCAAGCATTTTACGCACTGAGCCTTTCTTCTCTCAACTCTGCAGAAAGCCTTTTGAAAGTCTTTACACTTTTCTCCTCTGGCAATGTGGGGTGGGCGCCGGGGGGGTGGGGGAGTGGGAGGGATGGGGGGTGGGGGGCTATTCTCCAGTTCTCCAGCAGAATTCCTAAAACTAGCAGAAAGAAAATTAGAAGTCCTCAGTGAGTAAGTCTCAGTAATTTGGACACATATAAGATGCCAAGATCATCAAAATGATACAAACTTTAGTCTTAGAGTTGAGTCAGATGTTTCCTAGAGTGGGTGGGGTGTATGTTATCAATACAAACCTGATGGTATCTCTGTGCATAGGATGCATGTGTCGTGAAGATCATCAGGCTTCAGTGTGCCTGACAGAAGCTTTAATAGTTATGCCCTGTTATGGCTGAGGATGGCTCCTGCTGGCTTGGATTGCTTCTGTTTAGGAACAGAAAAGCTTTTTTGCTTCCCGCCCCTCCCTTGAATCAAAAGGGCACTACAAGTACTTGAACTCCTATTAATAGCCCCTGCAAGCACAGCATCAGCCTGCATGTGCCCCTGTCCGAGTGCTTCTGAAATGACAGGGAGCTTTCAAACAGAACCGGGCCATGCATTTTTCCAATGCCGACTGTGCTGGCGCTGCTCTGCCCTGTCAAATGCATAATATTGAAAAGCCCGACTGGGCACCTATTTGCTAGAATGTTCTTGGCTGTTCTCCACCCATCATGTCCCAAGATAGAATTTGCTCAGAGAAGCAAGACTATTCTTAGGTGCTTCCCGTGGTGAACATTAACCAAAAGATTGAAATCTCTGGAAACAGGTAAGGATTAGGTAAAGGGAGAGGGTGTGTAAACTCCTTAGAAAACTTCAAAAGAGCTGTTATCCATATAGTGTTTAGAAGTGACCGAGGCTGCTACTGCAGAAACAAGCTTTCCATGGGAGCTGTCATTTCTAGGACCAGGCATGAATGGATGTGTCCCAGTCCATTAAGAGACACTTAACTCCCTAAATGATGCTTTTCTGTATGAGAGTGTGTGTGCATATGTGTGTGTGCGTGTGTGTGCATGTATGTGTGTACCTGTGTGTGTGTGTCTTGTCTACAGCTGCTTGCATGCCTATATGGAGGCTAGAATCTGACACCAATGTACCCTCCTCTAGTTCTCCACTTTATACTTTTGAGAAGGTTTCCCTCACTCAACCTCGAGTTCCCTGATTTGGCCGGCTTAGCTGGACGGCAGACCATGGCGATCCTCCCTTGGCCACCTCCTAAGTACAGTGATCACAGACATGCATGCTATGCCTAGATTTTTACATAAGTGCTAGAGATCCAAAGTTAGGTCCTACAGCTTAGAAGGCAGGAACTCCACCCACTGAGCCATCGCCCCTGATCCCTAGGCAAGGCTTTTCTAAGTGCTCAGAGCACACACTATAAAAGCCCCAAGGCAGCAGAGAAAAAGCCAGGATGACTCATTATCCATTCCTGGTTCCAGTGTCCAAAAACTGGAAAAAGAAAATAGTAGGTTTGCCCTGCTGGGCTTTGCTCCTTTCTCATTTCATTCGTTTTAAACAACCCTCCACTTGGCAGGTTTTAAAGTACATCAATCTGATAATAATTCATGTATCTCCAAATCCCACTTACACACAATCCCAGACTCTCAAGCCTTCTCAGAGCCCCAGCCTGCATGCCAGTCAGGGACACAGCATGGACAAGCGAGAATTGGACTTGATATATTAAACAACAACAACAACAACAACAACAACCACCAATAGGAAACCAAGTTAAGGAGGTTGGCAAAGGAAGGTAGATCTGGGAGGACTTGGTGGGGGGGCAGTGAAGATGATCAAAATACATGATATGAATTTCTCCAAGAATGGATAATAATGGAAAATTCTAGAGGTAGGTAAATAATGATTTTATTTTATGCCAACACTGGACTCATAGTTAATTGCAACTGTGTCCTTTCTTCTTCAAGTCATTTGTAGCCATCATCCTGACAGGAAGATTTTCCCTAACTGAGCTAGGATTTAAGTTCCAGTATACACTCAGATTTTCTGCAGATAGTTTATTTTGTTGTAACAGATCAGTGCAAAATAGCTACACTTGTTCCTCATTGGATAGAAGGTGAGAACTGACTCAAATATGTAATTGTGTCATTTTCCTTGTTTTCTTTTTTACAAAACTATTTATTTATTTTTATTTTATGTGCATTGGTGTTTCATCTGAATGTATGTCTGTATGAAGGTGTCAGAACCCTAGAACCAGAGTTACAAGCAGTTGTGAGCTGCCCTGTGGGTGCTGGGACTTGAACCCAGTTCCTCTGAAAGATCAGCCTGTGCTCAATAACCACTGGGAAATCTCTCCACTTCCTGTGTCATTTTCTTTAGATATGGACCAAGGTACTGAAGAGATGGCTCAGAGATTAAGAGAACAAATTGCTCTTGAGAAATAGGAAGTTTGGTTCTCAGGAGACATGTTTGGAGGCTCACAGATGAGTGTAATCCCAGCTTTGTGGGGATCCAGTGCCCTCTTCTGGACTCTGCAGACACTGCACACACACACACACACACACACACACACACACACACATTAAAAAATACAAATAAATCTTAAAAAGAGAGTAAAAGATTTATGAACTCAAAATTATAGTAATTCTGGTTACTATGATGTCCTAAGGGTCTAAGAGATTCTTAATTTGAATCCATGCACATCATTCTAATTGCATAAACTTCATTGCTATATAATGCTGAAGTGATTTGTGTGAAGAAAATATAGACATTAAGTCATATATGTACTCTCTTGGTCATGAGCTAGTTGTTTTAGGAGAAAAATATTGGACAAGAAACCATAACAATAAACTATTTAAAAATACTCTTGCAGTAGAAGTAATTGTATATGAATATAATGTGCTATCGGCATATATTCACACATATTTAGCAAGACTGAACTTTTAGGCAAAAAAACTAAATTAAGAACAATCATATGATTGAAGCCCACGATTCCTCAATGGTAGATTTTAGGTGGATTCTAAGCTGCAGTCATTTTTACAGGCATTTTTTTTTTTGGAGGGGGGAGCAATATAAGTTAGTTTATTCTACCTTAAAGAAGTCAGAACACTAACATCCCCAGTGCTGCTAGTGCAAAGTTTGAAATGTGAATTAAATCTGTGAAATTTCTTAGGTATCCTATACATTAGCAAGATTCACCATTGATCTTGGAAAAATTCAATGAAGACATCCCCAATTCACCTCAAAAAGGATCTCAGAAAGACCTTCGAAATAAAGATATGAAATGAACACCTCAAGAAGACCCTTAGAAGGACCTTAAATCTGAAAATACGAAGCAAAATCTATAGTTTTCTGTATTAACCCCAGAACTGCTGGTTTTAGCATCTGGTAAGAGATCTCAAAATAAAATAAATCTTGTAACTTTATAGCAAGGACTACATACAACAGACCCTTGTGTCTATATCATGCCCCTAATTCTGGTGTCATTTATTTAAGGGAAGTGTTAAAGTGGAGAAGGACTTAGAAAAATGACATACAACAGGGTTTTAATTATCGCTATTTAATTATATTTCTATCATAAAGTTATTTGGTTCTTTTACTTCATGTAGGGCTGGGGACGCAAGCCAGGGTACTGTGTATGCCAGGCAGGTTCTTTACCACTGAGCCACATCCTAGATCCTGTTTTTTCCTTATTTATTTATTTATTTATTTATTTATTTATTTATCATTCATTTTACACCCTTCCCTCCTCTCCTCCTAGTACCACCTTCTCACTCCCCTTTCCCTTTTCTGAAGAGAAGGGGAGGCTCCTCCCTCGGGTGCCAGCCCATCCTGGAATATCAAGACTCATTAGACTATGCACACCCTCAAAGCCAAACATATGGAACTCAGGGAGTTTTGTTGAAGAGTTGGGGGAAGGATGGAAGGAGCCAGAAAGGTCAAGGATACTATAAGACGACCTATAGAACCAACTAACCTAGATCCATGGTGGTCCACAAATGCTGAGATACCAACCAATGAGCATGGGTGGACTCTATCTTTTTAACTGTAACATTTATAAGCTGACAGCACAGTCTTTGGGGGGGGGGGTCAAGTCTTAATTCTGTCTTCTAGCTGAAACAGCCACTCGGAAGCTGCCTTTGTTGAAAAGCATTCATTTGCCACCCACATGTGCTCACACTCACCATGTGTGCTCACAGGCCACAGAAGCAGGATTTTGTGTCTGTCTTTTTAACTCTGGCTAAAGGTACAAAGTGAGATCACTGTCCCCCACCTATCCTTCTGAGTAGCCATGGATTTGGGGAACAGCAAAAATTCCCAGGTTGGAACATTTCACCCTCAGATGAAGACAACTGTCCATGACAGTGAGGCTGTACCCTACAGCAGCAATGACCCTTTGTGGGGCCAAATAGATTCTCTCAAGAGATGACAATGATAAGTATTTCCTGGCACACTCATTAAGTGTGAAACCTAGCAGAGACCACACTTTGACCAAGACTGCTTATGTGTGCATATCCTTGCCCTGGTCCTGTCCCCAGTCCCTCATCTTTATAAATTGAAACCTCATGTCAGTACCCCAAAGTCAGACACAAGGTCACTTGATCCCTTTATGTGTTCTCAGTATTGCCAAACTGAGTAAACTGCTTTTTGCTTTGTGCTGTTACTTGATTCTTAATTGGGGAAGGTGACCGAGCCTAGCCCAAGCCTGAATGAAGAGTCTGTGAAGATAAAGGCACATATAAAATGTTTCATTTATAAAGCAAGTGGAAGAGTATAATTTATACTAGCTGCTATTATTTCTAATGTCTGTCTGTCTGTCTGTCTATTTCTGTGTGTACAAGTGCATGAGTATAGAAGACTAAAGAACAACACTGATTGTCATCTTCATGAAAGCCATCCATCGTGAGACAGGGACTCTTATTGGCCTGGAGTTCACCAATGATCTAGACTGACAGGTAAGTAAGCCCCTGGGATCCTCTGGTCTCTGCCTGCCACTACACCCAGCACTTTTATGTGGATTCTGAGCCATGGAACTTGGCTTCTCATGCTTTCAAGGCAAGTACTTTACCAACTGATCTATGTTCCTAGCTCCCTCCCTGCTACTGCTTAATGAGCAGATGAGTCAAATTAGTACTGCTCCCACTTTCTTGCCTTCTAGGGGCAAATCCAACCGGAAAAGAGTAAGGAAGTGAAGTTAAAAATCATGAGGACATTTCCATGGAGGCTGAAAAAGAGCTTGGTGATGAAGTCCATGATCAGGATATGTAGAAGCACATTCATGCATCCATGTAAGTCTTTTGTACAGTCTTGGTTGCATGGTTATTTCAGCATAGCTGCTTTTGTGTTGTGTGTGTGCTAGCATTAACTGTATGATAATTTGTTAGTGTTTTTTCTGAGGGGATTTGTATATTTTTAAGCAGAAAAGTAGTCACTGAGCTAAAAATAACCAGTTTTTCAAGAATCAGTGAACACACACACACACACACACACACATTTACACATTTACACACAGAGAGGAGAGAGAGAGAGAGAGAGAGAGAGAGAGAGAGAGAGAGAGAGAGAGAGAGAGAGAGAGCACACTCATGTTGTAATTCTAGTTATGCTTAAAACTGATGCAGGAGGATCACAAGTTAATTAGGGCCTGTCTGGTGTACAGACTTGGTCAAGGCTAGCATCAGCAATGTAGTGAGACCCTGTCACAAGCTAAAAGCTGAGAGGAGAGCAAGGAATGTAGCTCAGTGGTGCAGCACTAGCTTAGTATTTGTAAGGCCCTGAGTTTAGATCTCTAGCAGGCATGTGCATGCACACACTCATGCAAGTGACAACACTTTACGTTTCCAAATAGAACACTCTTTAATACTTCATTATTTTTATTGCCCACTCTTATTCGATTCCAGTGTACACAATCCACATCAGGGAAGGAAAAGTGTGGCAACTTTTCTTTTATGGTGACAAAAAACCCATGACCAAGGCAACTTATAGAAGGAAAGGTTTCTTATGATTCCAGATGGAGAAGGGTCCATTCCCATCATGAAGGGAAGTGTGGCAGGAGGCATGCAAGACTGCAGGGACAAACAGCTGGTACCTCAACATCTCAAACTGCAAGCGAGAGACAGAGAGGGTGAAATAGAAAGGGTCTGAGTGTTCTGAAACTTCAAAATCTGCCCTAGTGACACACTTCCTGTAGCATGGTCACACTTCAAAATCTTCCCCAGTGACATACTTCTTGTAGCATGGTCACACTTTCTAAGTCCCTCAGCAGCCACCAACTGGCAACCCATATCCTAATGCCTGGGACACCTCACTCAAACCACTCTAGCAGCAACCTGTTTTGATGAAAACATTAGAAATTATTTGATGATTTTAATACTGGTTTCTGATTTAACAAAACATTTCTATTTATATGCAAATGTGTGGAGCTACTTGTATATGAATGCAGATGTGTCAGTCCCTGAGGGGGCCATAAAGGGACATCTGATATCCCAGGCCTGGAGTGTGGGTGGTTGTGAGACAGCCAATATGGGTGCTTAGAACTGGTTTTGGATCCTCTGCAATGTCTGTTTTGACTCTTAACCACTGAGCAATCTTTCCAGCCTTGGATTCTGATTTTAAAAAATAGTAATAAATGCATGGGAAGACATGTCTCTTATTTGTAACTTTTCAGCTATGGCAAGCACCTGTAGCTGGATCAGTAAGTAGCAGGGGTAAGGACAGGAAACAGATGTGGGTCACGAGCTCTGCACCACACAGAGACATATGGAAATGGGTGTGCTCTAGAACACGGTCAACTAAAACATTTGATTTTCTGTTTGAAGGAAAAGTCAAACAGGAAACAGAGCTATGCTGTGGTCACAATGACCTCCACCGTGGTGAAACAGGATGATAAGCTTGTGCCAGGTTAAACTTATAGTAATGTTCTCTGTTCTGTCAGTGGGCGTATGCCTGGGTTACTTTGTCCTTCTGTTCTAGAATGACCACCTTGTCATATAAATAGCAATATAAATGTCCAATGAGTATCTGTTTCATGAATTATGACAATATGCCTGTCTTATTTCATAAATACTTGTCTTCATCTTGGTTCATTTTGAAGCAAATTTGTATAGCTCATCATTCTGTCCACAGACTCATCAGTATTTTTCACTGAGAAACACTTCTGGAGGTGTGTAACCACGGTACTAACATCATAGAAATTCTCTACCACTTGTTTAAGAAAATTACTTTGATTATACTATAGTTGCAACTTTACGATTCTTTTTAAAGCAGGATTGAGTAGGTTTCAAATCTGGACATTCTTTTTTCATTTTTTCTTTTTACTTCATTAAAAAACTTGATTATAAGTTTCTCATTATGTCTCTGCCAATGGTACCAACAGTGATTAATTATGATTGTCAGATTCATGAATTCAATTAAGAGTTAAAAAGTGATGATATTCTGGGCTGTAGAGATGGCTCAGTGGTTAAGAGTGTTTCTTGTCTTCAAGAGGACCAGGGTTTGGTTCCAAATACCCATGTTGGCTGCATAAATTACAAGCACCTGCAATTCCAACACCAGGTGATCTGATCCCTCTTTTGGCATAAACACACAGGCACACAGGCACACAGGCACACAGGCACACACACAAATACACACTGATGATATTCTAATTTTACCATTTTTGATCAGTTGATAAACTTAGAAATGATTACAATTTTTCTCCAGTGACTTGTACAGCCTCTGGTACAGTTTGTAAAGGAAAGTATCTCTCTATTGGTCAACTTTTAGATTTATATCACCAGCATTCTGCAAAAATTACTAATTTTATTGCATTATCATTATAAACCTATAGATACTTTAACATATCTCATGTGTTCCTATTAGCTGTGAATATTCATTTTTGATTTCCAGATTGTTCTACTGTGGGGCTGGGGTGATAGCTTAGTTGGTAAAGTGCTTTCTTTGCAAGCATGCAGACATGACTTTAACCCTCAATAACTCTGAGAAAAAATTTGCCTGGAGTGATGGTGTGGGCTTGTGATTCCAGCCCCAGGAAAGCAGAGACAGGAATGTGTCTGGAGATCCTTTTCCAGCCCTCCTAGGCTCAGCAAAGAGTCTTAGGTTCAATAAGAGACCCTATCTCAAAAAAAGTAGATAGAAGTTACCTGACAAATGACTTGAAAGGTTTACTCTGGCCTACACATGCACCTAAACACATAAGTGCAATCAAACACACACACACACACACACACACACACACACACACACACACACACACCATGGTTGCACTGGTACTATCAAAAGCCCATCCAAGTTGATTTTGCTATTTTGACTGATCCAGTGGTTCCAGCTTCCTGGCTGCCTGGGACAAGGAGATACTATCTACTTGCCCTGGACATCTCTTTTTCTCTAAGAACTGCTTTTTAAAAAGTTCTATTTTTTTAAGGACAATTGATCTAGCTTTCGGAATGCCTGTAGTGCTCATTGCTATAGAGTTGGCAGCTTTGTATGAGCAAAACTGCTCATAAGCTAAATAAGGGAGCAAAAACAACATGGGGATAGAGATGACGGACATTCCCTAGAAGCATTTACCCTGTGAGAACATGTGGAAAGTCTGCAGGGTGAAGGAATTCACCATCTGAAAAACCGCTGAAATAGAAATGACATTTGGCCAGTTGTGGCTTTCTGTAATACTCTCCATCTGTTGTCAAAAAAAATGTTTCTTTGATGAGGAGTGAGCTACACTTGTCTGTTGTCATAGGATATGAATTAAAATCTGACCATAGTGTGCTAGACACCAACTGGCATATTTAAGAATACAACTGGTACCTCATGAAACTCAGGGGACATTGCAGGTGAGGAGACAGAAAGAATGTAAGGCCCAGGAGATCAGGACACCTGTCATCAGATAGTGTCTTCTCTATATGACAGGGACGTTGCATCCATAAAATGTCAACAATATGTTTGCCTGAACAAGACCTACACAATGACAACACAGGCTGACATGTCAAAGGGAGGGAGTAAGATCACAATGCCCCACCCCTAGATGAGCTCTAGGAAATCAGTGGGTGTAGAGGAAAGGAAAGTTAGTCTTCTCCAGGGGCAAGCTCCTGGATAGATTATCCAAACCCAGTGTGTGTGTGTTTGTGTGTGTGTGTGTGTGTGTGTGTGTGTGTGTGTAAATAATAATTAAAGAAGAGACCATGAATTTGAGAACAAGTTGTAGGGCCTGGGAGGACTTGAAGCCAAGAGAATGAGGGGTAAAAAATATAAATACAGTACTTGTGAAACATTTTTAAAAATAAAATAAAATAAAACTATTTGGATCCACAACAACTAGAATCAATTTTCCCACATTATACTACAAAGCATAAGAGTGGATATACTTTATATCAAATGAAATAAAGTGTGGTTTGTAAAGGATCTATGAAAATTGGTTCTTCATAAAGCATCACCTGCTCTTTTCCATCTCCCTTCTCTGTCTAAAGGGAGCCATAGCAAACTAATATTTGAACTTATTTCAGTTCACTCCTCTGTGTAATCCCCTTCCTTCAATTTTCTTACAAAATCACTTTCCCTAAAGCAAATATAAATGCTTTGTGATAAAATTGTAGTATTTTGAAAACATAAATACCTGGTCTAGTAGCAAAATAAACATTTATTCACAAGATTTGGGGCTGAGGTTATAAAATTGTTTGCTTTGTAAGCATGGCGACCTGAATTATATCCCCAGGGCTTCTGTAAAGTGTCAGGTATGGGGGAATTTATTTGTAATCCCAATCCTGGGGTGAGGTGGGGGGCAGGGGCAGGTGAATATGTGGATATTTAGTAGCCAGGGGCCTAGCCTACTCATCAAACTCATCAAGAGAAGAGCCTGTTTTAAAGTAGGGGAAGATGATGCCTGGGGGAATAGCACTGTTGGTAGTCCTCTGACTTCCACACGCATGTGTTCACATGTACATGCACACGCATATGAACATACAGAATAGTTTTCTACAGGACTCCAACTTTAAAATGAGCAATTATAACCATCAGGCACCATTGCTTCATGCTTCCTGTAAGCCCGAAGTGTGTCTACAAAGAGCCAAGGGCTCAATGTTACTGCCAACTCTTTGCCTTAGCACCTTACTGTGGAAGGTTTTTATTTTGGATCTCCTCTGCACCTCCCCTACCCTGGGAACCTCTTCCTACTGGACATACTCTGGGGAGGTGTTTCTATGCAACAACTCTGTTTCTACTTGGCTCAAAGCTTTTTTAGTCACAGCCTGTGGCCTATTTGGGACCCTTGGGGAACAGGATGAATAAATAACCCAGAAACAGGAGGAAACAGGAGGATATGGTCCTGTGATATCTCTGTGGAATAAAATGATACTTAGTAGTGATATCTGCTGGGAAAATATCACTTTAAAGAATGTTGACCATGCTGAAGTGACATCTGATCCTCTACTAGAATAAAGTAGGCCCAATCTCAGCTCAGTAGAGCTGGCTCTGGTGGCAGAGGCACAGGTGAGAGCAGAGAGCTGGCGCCCTGCTCCTTGTCAGCTGTAGCATTCTGAAGAGTAGGCCCCACACCTTGACAGTAGAGCTAGCGTTGGTGGTGGCACGGGTGTAGATGAGCTGGGCTTGAGTGCATAAGAGCAGGAGAGGTGACCCTGTCCCTTGCAGGCTGCCGTATTGGGTGAGCTTGTTGGGGCAGTGCTGGACAGCTGGCCCTGGAGGTGCAGATGCAGGAGAGCTGGCAGGCTGATCATCCCAAATCCTACCCAGGTCCAGATCTAGATCTTTGAGTTGACCCACGCCAACATCTACCTCATCTATGAACTGCTAGAGGAAGTGAAAGGGCCAGCCCTGCAGATCTAAAGCTGCAGGATCTCCATGACTAGGGGCAACAACAGGATAACCAAGAGGAGTTCCCGTGAGGAGCCAGTATTAATGGCATGGCAGAAACCAGAGGCCTTGAATCAGACCAGTGGCTCACTGCAATGAACATCGGCAAGTACAGATGTGTGGACAAAAGGGTATACTGCAGGACACCCTGTATCACAGTACAGCTTCCGCAACAAGATATTTTTTTTATGCTTTGTTTTAATTTTTATTTTTTAATTTTCTTTTTGGTGGGAGGTTGCAAGGGCAGAGAGGGACCTGAAGGGATGGGGAGGTAAGTGGGATTGGGTTGTATGATGTGGATCTCACAAAGGAACAATAAAACGTTTTTTAAAAAAATATTGGCCCAATTAAAGAAATAAAAGGAGATAGTGTATATGATTGTTTATGTGTTTACGTTTTCCTCTGTGTGTGTGTGTATGTGTGTGTTGTGTAGGTCTGCATATGTGTAGAGGTCTGACAATAGAGTCAACTACCAGTCCTCAGTCTCTGTTCAACTGGGTTAATGCTGAACAAGTACCCTAGGCTATTCTGCTACCTATCTCAGTCTCCCCAGGACCAGGATTAGGAATCTATGCCACCATGCCTGGTTTTTATGTGGGTTTTCAAGGACCGAACTCAGGTCCCCAAGCTGTCGAGGCAAGCATTTCACTGACCATGCTATTGCCGACACACCCCGTAAGTTTCAAAAAGTTCATGTGAGTCATTGAGCTTCATTAGCAGGTAGGAGTAAGGCGTGCCAGATGCTAACCTATGGAACAAAGCCTGCTCAGGCTAGCTCAGGCTAGCGGTGCTCTATACCAGTCCAATGTCGGGAGACTTCCAGACTCAGAGATTCCTCTGAATCTAAAATGTAAAGGTTGCTTAAAAAAAAGTTTGAGTTTGCATCAAATTATGTACACTTACCCTTGTAATTGAGAACTCATAAAGAAGTTTGATATATTTTAAAATGCAACATGCCTATAACATTAACTCTTGGGAGGTAGCCAAAGCAGGGGATTTCCAGTTTGGGGCCAGCCTCGGTTACATAGGGGGAACCCTGTTTGAAAAAAAAAATCATAAGCACATATGTCTAATTGGTGGTTAATTCTCCAGTTTGGGATCACTCTTCCTCTGCCAAACCATCAAGGCCAACCATAAGGATTTCTAAGTGCTTCTGCTGCAACAATCTTAATGGCTATTTATAGACCATAAATGGTTGGCAAAAGATACATTTGAGTCGGAACCAAAATTAAAATGTTTGAAATTATCTAAATGCTGCCAGATATTCAAAAAAAAAAAGGGGAAGATTTGTACTAGAAAATGTTCACAGTTTCCAGAAACATTCACACTCTCCCCGGCCCCCCTCCCGCCCCTTGCTTCCACTCACTTGAAGCACCGTGAATACAGATTACTACTGTCCTCAAGAGCCTCCAAAATCCCTCACAGAAACAGTCACTATGTCTGAACAGAGGATCCGGCTGGATCCTGAAGCAGACGGAGTGTGTCTTAATGCCCAGATGACTTGCCATGGAAGCCTCTTCCCCTCATTCACTTCTTTGATGTCATTGTCCTCTGCTTGCTTGGGTCCTCTCAGCTGACACCATACACAGGGGATGTGTAAATCTCTGCTTTTAGCTTCTACACATTCTTAACACTCTGTGTGCATGTGGGGGACTCATAACACTTTGTAGAAAGGGAAGAAGGCCTGAATGAGTTAAGTCCCCAGTAAATGTTTATTGTTGATAAAGGCACAGCTTTGCCAAAGACCTCATAGCCCCAGGCTCAGAGGGCTGGCAAAGCCTTCCTTAGGGGACCAAGTTCAAGTGTTGATAGTGTGTCCAGAAAATGTCTACCATAGCTTTCTCCCCCAGATATTTATGGCTAGAAGATTGTTCCCATACAGAAGTGCTCCTAAAGAGATTAGGTAAATCGTGCTTCCTCAGACCAGCTGTAAACCATACACTCCACCTCTTTGTTTATCTGCATGTAACAACTCCACATTTGTGCTCAGTGGTATGAAATAAATCTGCAGCATAGTATTATCTCATTGGTTTTTGTCGATGGATCTTCCCTCTATAAGAATGCCTGCCCTTTCCTCACCAGCTGACATGTACTTGAGAATTAAGGTTAAGATCTATCTATATTCTATGTGTATGAGTGTGTTCATGTGCCTGCATGAGTGCCTGCAAGTACGCATGCAGTGCATGCAGTGCTCACAGAAGTCAGAAGAGGGCATTACAATCCTTGGAAACTGAGTTACAGATGGTTGTCAGTGCATGCTGGGAACCAAACCTGGATCATCTGGAAGAACAGCAATTGCCTGTAACTGTTCGAGTTATCTCTCTAGCCTCCTCTAGTTGAGTTTTTAAGTAATTTGCTTGTGCTCCAGTTTGATTTTGAAAATACTGATACATGCCTTCTCTGTATCTTCTGTGTAGCAAATCTGACTAGACTCTTCCATGGCTGTTGAGTCTTTCAATGTTTATTCATCCAAGCATTGCACTGTCATTCAGCTAACCAAGATGGATCCTCACACTGAAACCCAAAATGGCCGACTTTATAATTACCATCTGAGCCTGATACTCTTTTTTTCTTTTAATTGTTTTATTTATTTACATTGCAAATATTGGCTCCCTTCTTCACCCTATCCACACTCCCCTTTGCCTCTGAGAGGGTGCTCTCCCCCACACCTACCCATTGACTCATCCCACCCTCATTCCCCTTCCCTGGGGTATCAAGTCTCAACAGGATTAGATGCATCTTCTCCTACTGAGGTCAGACAAGGCAGTCCTCTGTTACATGTGTACCTGAGACCCTGGACCACCCCATGTATGCTCTTTGGTTGGTGGCTTAGTCTCTGGGAGCTCCCAGGGGTCCAGGTTAGTTGACACTGTTGGTCTTCCTATGGGGTTGCCATCCCTTTCAGTTCCTTAAATCCTTCCCCTAACTCTTCCATAGGGGTACCTGCATCTCATCTCCCGGTCAGGCCTATGGGGATTCTGTCCTGTTCTCAGTCTCTCCTCCAAGTTCAAGCACCTCTGGCTACTGCATGCAAACTGATCTTATGGATCCCAGGATATAGTATGATGATGTTTTATCACTAGTTTCTCTGAATAGATTGTGCTCTCCACAAAAATGTCTAGTCTCTCTGTTTCATTTGATATGAACTTGAAAATGAAGATTAAGATATAACATTAGTCTCTGATCTAGTGATCTAGTCTCCTTCTTCCTCTTCCTCCTCCTCCCCTTCCTCCTCCTCCTCCCTCAACTTCTTTCTTCTTCCCCTTCTCCTTTCTTCTTCTTTCTCCTCCTCCTCTTCCTCCTCCTCCTCCTCCTCCTCCTCCTCCTCCTCCTCTTC
>NW_021604639.1:5982557-6014553 GCF_004785775.1 Grammomys surdaster | reverse complement strand
TCCTTTTGAGACAGGGTCTCATGTAGTTCAGAGTGACCTAAAACTTTCCAAAGATGACCTTAAACTTCTGATCTTCTTGATTTCATCTCCTGAGTTCTGAGATTAAAGGCACACAGTGCCACATCTGGTTTATGTGGCACTAGTGACTGAATCCAGGTCTTTATGTATGGTAGGCAGGCACTCTGCATATTGAGGGATATGTCCAGCTTCTTACGTCTACCTCCTCATGGCCTTTTTACAGGTCTTTTTGATAGCATCATGTGAATGTGGTCACTACAATGCTTTCTCTATTTACGCTGGGGCTGGAGTCCTCAGCTCAAACACTGATTTTTGGTCTGGAGTCTTTTTTTTTTTTTTTTTTACACACTAGTTATACAATACACAAAAGAATTTTTGTTTTTAATTATTTTCCATATTATAATTATTTTTATCCTATGTTAGCATGATAATGTGACCATCTGACTATATATATCCTACTGAGACTGAGAACTTAAAACTTAGTTTTAAATTAAGAAGTTGCTTACATGTCAGAGAGAGAGAGAGAGAGGAGAGAGAGAGAGAGAGAGAGAGAGAGAGAGAGAGAGAGAGCACATTTTGGTTGAAAAATAGCTATTGCTAATAAGGGGTATTCTGTGAAAAGGGTTTTCTGTGGTTGGTTCAGCTCAAATCTTGGTATTTACATTTTTGCAAATTACATTACTATCTTGCTTAATAGAAAATGTGAAAATTCTTATGCCTGCTGTTGAATTGAATCTGTTATATGAATTGTTTTGGTACAAGATCTGTGAAAAAAATTGGATTTCACACAGTCTATATGTGTAGTTCATCACTGGATTGTGTGTGTGTATATGTGTGTGTATACATGTATACACATACATACACATAAAATGGCTCTAAGGATAGCAGTATGTTACAGTCATTTAAGATAACAGCCATTTAAGATTACTTTGAAAATACACCCAAAGTTGATACATACACTTTGTCAAATGTGAGATTCGATGTGGAATGTAAAACTGCATTTGCAAAGTCATTCTGTAGTACAGAAAAATCTGTTGTATTTGAACGGATCTTTCCCTAGACAAGATGCTTAGTGTGACGAATTTATTTTGCTCTAAATACTGATCTCTTCTAAGATTGTGCAGACCTTCACTATTCTGACACATTTCACTGCCTAATCCACAAACGCCACGTTAATTAATGTCACCCCCAATCCCATCAGAGAGCTCCACGACTATGATGAAGCTGTCAGGTTTTCAGGAATGGAAACCATGTTTCTAAAATTTAAATTTTGGTTGGAAAGCTCAAATTTTGTATCGCTGGCAACAAGGACTGCTTGTGTTTGCCTTGTAGTGACAGCGCACCTCATTCATTTTGCAGAAAATCTCTGCAAACCAGCCAAAGTTGAACACGCTACAGCTTCCTTCAAAGGGTGTTCCATGAAAAGGGTAGTTAGCTCAGTTTTCATCTCCACAAGGGGCTTATCGTTTTTCTTCTCCTCAAGATAATTAGTGTTTCAATGCCAAACAAGACCTTACAACACACTCCACACTGTGTGCGAAAAATATACCAGAGTAAGACTTAAGGGTTTAGGTGTAGCTCAGCTGTTAGAAAACTTGCCTAGAGCTGATAAGTTCTTGGGTCCAACCTTAACTAATACACACACACACACACACACACACACACACACACACACACACACACACACTGTGGGGAAGAGGAGGAAAGGGAAATAGGAAGGAAGAGAAAGCATGGGAAGAGAAGGAAGAGAGGGAGAAAGGGGAAGGGAGAGAGAGACAAAACACAGAAAGGGGTGAGATCAACTCCTCATTGCATGTCATTTCTTCATGCTTTCACAGTGGATGTCATAAGTTGAGACATGTAGAAAGCATGTGGAATTAAGAACCTAGTGGCTAGTATGTTTTGTTACCACTGTGATTTATGATATAAAGAGCCATCAGTTTTATTTGCTACTGATTTTATACCACTAGTGCAAAGATGATAGGTGCCAATCATTATCAGTTATAGAGAAAAACGTTTAGAGTTCATGTCTTCCCTGAATGGGCTTGAAGACACCTAGGTTCAACATACTGCTCCTGGAAAGCTGCTATCCCCATGCCACTAACACCTAACCACAATGGGCATCAAACACATTTTGCTGTATTCGTGTGTGCGTGTGTGTGTGTTTGTATGTGCCTGTGTGGTGAATGTGGACACACATAGTGGGGATGCTATCTGATTGGCAAAACAGTTTACAACTTGAGTTGGAATTAAAATCAGAGACTTTTAAAATAGAGACTCTATTCTGAGATGGGATTACCATGAAGTCACTTCAAGAACTGCTCAACCTTCAACTTCAAGAGAACCTCCTAGTGTTTCTGATTCTTTTTGTAAAGGTTTATTAATTCCTGCTACATTGAGAACATTGAAGAGCAATTTATTTATATAATTCTTAACTACCATTGTGAGCTCATGAAATATAAGATGAACAAAGATTTAAAGCTTTCGGGCTCACTCAACCAAACTGAATAGCATACTCAGGGAGTACACAGTATCTTTGGGCTGGTGGCATCCCTTTCTCAACCTCAGATCTGGGTGACTTCCTTTATCAGAGAAAGGTCACAGCAGAGGTTCATCTTTAATGCTAATTAAAGCAGAGTTTTTGCCAGAATGCCTAAAGTCTCACATTCTGATCCCATTTGAACTTAACATCACCTGACAGTACTGTTAAAGTCAACATTCAACTTCTCACTGCGGTGTGGAGAGAATGCGTGCTTAGATGGAAGCATGGTCCTTGGTCCCCTTATGGAATAGTCTAATCACCAAGAGGGAGGGAGTGAACTCACACCATAGTCTTACTGCTATTATGTGCAAAGGAAGTATTTCATATACATAATGAGGCTACAGCATTCTCTGTTTAAAAAAGTATTTGTTTCCTTCTGTTCCTATGAGATGACAAGTATTGTCTGGAGAAGCTTAAGCAAGAAACTTCAAGACACCAAAATTCCAGAAAACTAGTAATGCCATGTTTCTAGAGTGACCTTGCCTCAGTATTGTCAAACTGTTACAGGGTGATGAGATATCCATCCACTCTAGGAGAACACACAGTCTGTCCATCAGTCAAGCTGCCTTGGAAATACAACACGGGCTCACCATTGGCCTTAATAAAACATGCATAATTCAACCCAGAAAGCAAAAGAGAGGTCACTTCTCCTATCCGTTCTGCAACATTTCTCCTATGTACTCTTAAAGTAAAAGTCACCTTGACCCTAGCTAGCTAATCTGTGGAGGTAGAGTGTCCAATTAAATTACCTTCATTATGAAAGCACACAGGCAAATACTTTTTATAGCATATGACTCTGAACCTACAATAAGCATTGAGGGAAAATAGTATAAAAGCTCTTTTTAGAACTGTATAGAGACTTTTAAACAATTGGTGATACCTAAAAAGGTCAGAGAGAATGCTTCACCATGGAGGGCTCAAGGGGCAGAGACATTACAAAACTGACATTTTTGTAATGAGGGAACATTTTAATATTCATTCTTTTGGGTCTTTGATTAACAATTATATCCAAAGAGAAGATGAAGACCTTCAAAGCAAGCCACAGTTCTAGACTTGAGATTCAAATGAATAGTTGATCATACACTGTATTTTCTGGTGCTAACTATGTTAATAGTATTGTGCTAGGATTCACTCATGCACTCCTCATGATAACTTTATGAGCATTGCTACTTTTATACTGCTTTATACTACAGCATAGAAGCATTACTACTTTTATGCTGATGATAAACATGGCTTAGAATTCAAATGATATTTGTAAAACTCAAGGCAATGAGTTTTAGGTTGGCATCAACACCCAGTGTTGCTAAATCTGCAGTTTGCTCCTCCTAACTATTGCTTTGATTGGTTTCTGGAAGTCCACAATTCTCTATCATGTCATTATTGACAAGTGTATAAAAAGCGCTTCTCTCCAGCAGTCACTTGTTAGCACACTTGTCCCACCTTTATCCACTTTAAACAATTGGCAAATTCAGGACCTGACTTCAGGGCAAAGAATCAATATAAAATATTTATCCAGATGATAAAACTGTCATAACTGTTGTTTGAACAGTTAAAAAAAATCAGTAAATGACCAAGTATTTATTGATGAGTGACCACATACCTTTCTCTGTTAAATGCTCGCTTATAAGACAGTCTCCTTCTTATCAAAAGTGTAAAATCTAATAGAGGAGGGCATCTTAATTTTTCTTCAGAGCAGTATTTAGTGTAAAGTATATGGTACACTGTAGTGCTAGGGACAGCTACAAAACATAAACAAATAGGTATAAGATCCATTTCAGCGATATGTACAGTTTTAATTTATATATGTATATTTCTGCTGATTTGTTCACTCATTGATCATATAACAAATGGCAAATAAGTGGCCAATTTGAGGCTCCTACTGATTTCTCAAACTTCTTATTCAATAGCCATGCTAATAGCCACAAAGAAATATTTGGTAACGTGTACTACCTTTGTGACATCACAGCAGAGGATTATTTTTGGAGTGTTATGATTCAATGCCCCCACCCTCAGCCTTATATGTGCAAAGCAAGACTCTACCACTTTGCTCTATTACATCTTCTGCATAACAAAAAGAAATATGCAGCCATGGCTCCCCAGAAAATGATGATGCTTCCATATTTAATTTAATACATCTTGATCAAAAGTGATCATCTATCAAGTATTTCCTCAGTGCAAAGAGGTACTGGAGGAGCTTAAACTGGAGAAGGAAGTAGGAGATAAAAGAGGATACTGGCCAGAGATGCTTGGCCATAAATGTCCATGTGACAGGAAGTGGGCTGGAGCAGACACACTGTGCTAGGGGGCATTGATGCTGGAAAATGTTGGGGATTAGATACAAGAAGAAGTATTTTGGATGTTGGGGATATGGCCTAGTTGGTAGGTTGCCTATTATGAAAAAATGAAGAGCTAAGTGTGAGTGTATGAAAGAGGCTGTAGATTCAAGGTGCTCGCTAGCCAGCCAGTGTGTCAGAATAGTAAGCTTCAGTTTTAGTAGGAGACCTTGTATCTAAAATAAGGTGGAGGGCAACAGAGAAAGACATAGGGCATTGACTTCTGCCCTTCACCCAGACCCATATGTGCATGCACCACTCCCCTGCACCAAACACACAAAGAAAACAATAAATTGAATAAGTATTTGGTTGCTGCCATAACCTGCTCCAGTGAGAATGGAAACCCTAGGATAAGGGAGCAGCAGAAGAATGTGGAAAAGAATATGATTAGGCATTGGGAGTTGGAAAACCAGATCAAGTGCCTGAAATTTCTAGCTTTGATTGAGCTGCCAGAAGCTTGAAATTTGACACATATTAACAATGGATCAGGGGAGGGAAGACTAAAGGGTTATGTATGCTTGCGGTTTCCCCAGGCCAAAAACAGCAGCTGGTGGAGACACAATCCCGACTGCTTCTAACATTAGGATTTATTCCATTTGTTCTGTGGAGCAGGCTTTGGGTTCGGCAGTTTACATGGATAACCCTCTCCTCCTCCCTGTCAAAAGCCCTGCTCATAAAAACATTTTATAAACAGGAGAGAGGCTAGGGAACTTCGCTTTCAAAAATATACACATGGAGATGGCAAATCCTCAATGTGGAATCTATTCCTTCTCAATTCAAAACCAACTCTAAATTATTTTCCTATGTAATGATAACAAGTTCAGTTTGAAGAATCATATAAAAACCTATTGTTTTGCCTATGGTAGCATGTGTGTCTGATCCCCTGGTGATATCATAGAAAGAATCCTACTGACTTCACTGGATCAAGGATCTAGAGGCACTTCCGTAAATGAGGGCTGTATCTAGGGACCAGGATATAGTCACACTCACCTATAGTCACACTCTTTCTTAATAGCCATTGGTCTAGCATCTATATCTATAACGTGGCTAGGCCTCTGGCTTTGGGTCAAGATTGACTTGGGCAGAGAAGAAGGAGCAAATTGTCAAGGTTTCACAGCAAATGAGAATCACAGAGGCTGTGCAGCTTGGCTTCAGTGACTCATCTCAAGGCCAAGAGACACCCATTCATAAAGTGGAAGCTGTTTCCTGACTTCTTGTGGTGAAAGCCCCTAGATCTTTGGCAGGCACCCCAACCTGGCACTCAATTGAATTGGTGCTGCCAGGATGCAAACAGGCTTGCACCCCAGGGTTTCATTTTCAAGTTGTAGACTTGCTGGAGACTAAAGGGTGCAGAGACTAAGGCCCCCAGTCTCCAGCAAGTCCACTTTTACCATGACAAACCATGATAACTCTCAATTTTAGTTTTAGAAGATTCTTGCCCATTTTCCCTAAAGGATAATCTCATATTGAATCATATCACATCTTACAAGTGATCAGCATGGTGAGAGATTGGTCCCAGGCACGAAGCATTGTCTGGTGTATAGTTACTCTTCAATTTATGAGAGCAATTGCTTTCTATCAATGGTAGCCATAGAGATAGTAGTCACATGGGAGTTTTCTAAGGATTTTCCTGAGTTGTCAAATTTGTCACATTATATTTAATCATTATTCATTTTAAAATAAGGTTGAAAATAGGAAGTCCAAAATAGCTCAAAAATCAAGCTCTGATCACATGCTATCTAATAGGAATAATAAAGACTTTCCCAGGGAGAACACTGACAAAATATTAACGGTTAATAATATGACACTTATAATTCTTTCTACCTTAAAATGCATTTGTTTTTAATTTGTTTCTCATAACAAAGTATCTGTAGGTATTATTTGTGTTTCATGCTTAGTGAATTGAACTCTTTCATGTAGTTAGTCTAAATGTCTGCTAAACCAAAAGCTAGATGTGAATTTTTGTACCAGAGCATCTCACTTTCTCCCCAAAGAGTTCGTAGTCCAGAATGCCTAATTCTGACCTTTGTTGATAAGAAAAAAAATCTCACCTGTTTTCAGGGTCTATCATAAACATTACCATCAACAACAACAAACTTTATTATCCTGGAAATCTCCCATTTGATTCTGATTTCTCTCTCTCTCTCTCTCTCTCTCTCTCTCTCTCTCTGTATGACTTTTCTTTTCATGCCACACTCCTATATCATTTTTGCATTATTTGTGTCTACCTTGCCAAAGCCACTTGTTTTGTGAGAGTATGTGATACACACAAGTGCCTATAGTCCTCGGCCGAATTATACCCTTAACTCTTCCTTTGTGCTGTCTACACAACGGCACAGGTGGTAATGAATTGCCCACTGAGGTGTTTTTCATCTCTGTGGAAGAGAGATTATTTCCCCCCCTGTTCATTTGAGTCTTTTAGTATTTCTCTATCTCATTAAAGAACTCCCAATTTGATTTTTATCTTGACATCTTGTATTGCCTGCTAATAAAGTGATCGTTGGTTATTCATTGTTTCTAGGAAACTCCTCTCCAAGTTTTCATGTCATGACCAGAAACAACTTATCCAAGACTTCTTTAACGTCATGAGTCTTATTTAAGTGGATTTTATTCTGACTGACTCCGAAACAGCTAGGATTCAGTTCTAAGTAGGTCACCTGGAGGTGAGACTGTGGCAACTCAACGAAATATGAACCTGACAGAGCCATACTACGACCTGGGCCATACTGTACCTTGCATCTCCCACTGACTTTATCTTCTGTATTCCTCCAAAAGCAGATTTTGTTCACAGGATTATGCAGGAACTTTCCTAATGTATCACTTCTAAGAACTGAAATTCACTACATTTCCAAGAAACATCTTCAGTATCTACCATAGAGGACTTTTTATCCATGTTCAGTCCTTCAATTGAACACATCTTTTATTGGGTTACTTGAATCAGAGGTTAAGACTATTTAAAATTTCAACATGCATAATTCTCATGCCACAATTGGTGGACACATGTACTTAAATAGACACATGTTCAAAATCAATGTGGAAATGAATTAGGCATAAAAAATTTCAATTAGATTATGACAAACTCTCCTCTACCACTGAAGGAAGTTTCTACCTTTTTTTTAAAAGAAAAGATTTATTTTCTTTTTATTTATGTGTGTATGTCTGTCAGCATGTATGCCAATATGCAGGTACTTGCAGAGGTTAGAAGAGGGGGGCCAGATACACTGAACTTGGAATTAGAGGTAGATATAAGCCTCTGAATTTGCAGATTAGGAACTGAACTCTGGCCCTCTGGAAGAGCAGTTGTCACTATAACATCTGTGGTATCTCTTCAGTCTCAATAGAAGAAAGTTTCACTCATGAAAAAAAAAAGTGTTCCTTAGGAAAACCCAAAGACCAAAATATTTCTTCTTGCTTTTGTTCTATTAGAAGATGAAAATGGTGATCATAAAGACACAGTCTCCAACAGAAAGTACTCAATCATTTGTTTTCTCTTGAAGTGATGACTATTTATGCATTTTATATATAAGCTCCACAGAAATAATTTAATAAAGAATATTTCAAAAGATAGGAAAAAATCCAATCAGGCTTTCCAAATCTCTATAGATAAACACCCTTGACTAGAAAGTAGGTGGACATTAGAGTGACAAGACATCAAAGTAACCTGAAATATTGTCATATTGAGTTCTTGTTCAGTCCATGGCAGTTTGGGGGTGAACAGCATGAAAACTTCAGTACTTTATTTTTATAACAATTATGTCAATAGAACTGTAAATTTTATTTTACCATATTGGCATTTTGGAGGGTGGGGGTGGGGAGATAGAATGCTATTTTATCTTTGAATTCATGACCAAATCATTAACTTTTAGTGACAATCCGAATGTGGTGTGAATAATACAAGTAAAGAAAACCAGGGCAGAGGTTTTAGTTTCAGTAAAACCATATGCTCTCACATATTATCATTCTATTTTGGGATTTGTTCATCAGAAACACAGGTGCTGTCTCAAAAATATTACTACAACGTGTCTCTTTAGTCTGCAGGTGGGATGCATGATATTTAAGTCCTTCCCTGGGCTAGATTTAAAGAGACTAGTGACACAAAGCCAATGGCTTTGCAAATGCTATTGTTGTTCTTCAAACCTAATGTTATCGCAGGTCTCCTGTGTATGTGTTTTTGGGGCTCAGTTCCTAGTTCAGCACTTCCAAATCCTGCTGATCCCTGAGTTGGAACAAAGCTCTCAGAGGCAATCAACTGCTCTGGCCATCCCAGGTGCCAAACACACACACAATGCCCTTTTATTTATGGAAATACAGATCTATTCTGCATGCACTCGGAGCTCAGTACAAATACCACCCCTTTCCCACAGGCGACAGGAAGGATGTGGTTTGAAGGACATGGTTGCTTCATCTGAATGTGCAGTTGTTCTTCAAAAGAACTCTTGTTTTCATGCTGGGTGGATGCTCTTCTGCATTTTAGAATATACAGCACAGCCATGCCCCCAAACCACTTTCATTTCTCTAAAGTGGACAATCAAGGAGATCATGGATGATTCTTTTCCTTCCACCCCCAATGGAAACAAAAACTAAAAATGTGCTCATCATCAAAAGATATTTCTGTGAGCTCTTGGCCTGGCAATTCCTTATGTATTCATCAGTAATGACAATACTATACTAACATTACCAGACAAAATGGTCAGAACTACTCAGTGGTTTGATCAAACCAGTTTATTTTCTGTCTAATCTAGGGATAAATATATGGCATGCTCCCAGCAGTGGAAAACATAAACATTATAGATTGTACTCCTACCACCAAAGCTGTAATACACTCAGGTCCCTTACTGCCACAAAGGTAAATATTTGCAGAATTATCTTGCTTTCACCTGAATACAAATGTGAGCCACAGCATCCCTAGCTACTGTTTAACATAGAAAAGTGTAACACTCAATACAAAGCATCGATACCTGTTGTTTAATATGGAAAAGTGTAACATTCAATACAAAGTATCAATTTCTGTGCCACTGTTTAACATGGAAAAGTGTAACACACAATACAAAGTATCCATTCCTATGCATCCACCATCCCCTTTCTTATATCCAGTGATGCACTCAGAACAAGCATGAGTGAAGGAGTCACATTTTTGATTTCACATAGCTTGCACCCTCCGAGCTCACTGTCTTCCTTATTATTTCAAAAACACCCTGTGTTTTGAGTGCCTACTCCATAGCCCTACTTTTTTGTTCCTCACCCCTGCTCTTGACTAATCCCCTGCTGCCAGGTATTTTCTTAATCTACACATGTTTTCCTATTTGGGGTCTAGCATCCTGATGCCCCAACTAAATCTAATATTTAAAAACTTGCAGCCAGTATATTTTCCGTTCCATGGTAGAAAGTCTTTTACCTTCAAAAGGATGCATTGCTGGTTACCAGTTGCTTCTTCAGCTTTGCACAGAGAGTCTTCTCCTCTCTAAGCCCTTCCTGTACATTCACTAGCTCAAGGAAAGGGCTTCAGCCACGTGTAAGTCCATTGCCATGAGCTCCTGCTCTTGGATTCCTTGTAGTCTACTCACTCCCTGAGTTTTCTCTAACCACTTCTTGTTTTTCACCCATCAGTTGTAGAATGTGTGATCTACAAGAGACTTGCCAGAGGAATATAGCAACAGGAATCAAGGAAAAGAAGAATAGAGATTTGATGGGAATCTTTTATTGGTAACACTCAACTCGAAATACCATGTCTGAGAAATTGTATACAATTCTCTGCGCCAGGTGGAATATTACTCTCACTCCAGTATATTATATAAACGTCTGCATTTTCTTCCCAAAGAAGAAATAAATGACTCTGGATAAAATGTCTATGCCCTGGTTCTTCAGGAGTCCATATCTCACTCCAAGATGCCAGGAACATTTCTCCTTGTGTCACGCTCTGAGCTTTGTGTAGTTCTTATGTAAACCTCAGTCTCCAGACACATTCCGAGCTGAATTTATTTCAAATTCCTAACTGCGTTTATTCCATTCCTCTCACTTAAAATTCCAGTTGTGATTGGAACAGATACACTTCATTTACCTTCTGTATGGTGTTCAGTGAATCACCTGTTAGGTCTCGCCCTGACAGGTGGCATTGAATCCTTCATGTGTCTCTGTATCAACCGATTAAAGCTTTGTTTTTATTTCTAAAAGATGTTATGACCTTCAATGTCATCTTTCTTGACAGTTTTTGAGACTGGAGCATGAGAAATATGTCAAGATAATATGATAAATAATAACGCTTTTTCTCTTCCAACTCCACCATTCACTTGTCATGGCACCAAGTCATGTTCCAAAGGAGCATAAAACCCTTTGTGGTCTATTTTACCCAATTTTCTATATACTGAACACTATAAAATAAGGTAAGTTAAGGTTTTACTTGGTAAAACGCCAGAGGCATACAGAGCTTAGTACCATCTGGCTTGAGCAAGACAAGTCACTTAGGGATGAGGCCTTGGGGAAGGTCAGTTCTCAAGGAGGAAGGATGCAACTGGTGGAAGGGAACTGATTCTTGGTTGGATGTGTGTGACTTTCCTGAATGAGGTTTATGGCTGAAATGACAACTTAAAAGAGCCAACTCTCCCTGAGAAAACACAAGACAGAAGCAGCTGCTAAACCACAAAGGGTACTGTGCAGGACTATAGAAAAGCTGCTGCAATCCCTAATCAATAATCAATGGCTGACAACTCTAAGCCTCCGTCTTTTTCTTACTAATAAAACATCCATAGGTATATGTGTGACTGAGGATGACTGCATGATCTCTTCAGCTTTCCCTCAGAGTTTTCCAGGGATGCTAAAATTCTTTGTTATGTCAGAAATTGGCTCCAATTCCCTATGGCAATTTAGTGATGTCTTTCTTTACTTTGAAAAACTCCCTCTGGCTCAACTTTATTTTTTCCCTTCAACTCAAAAATACCATGGCTGATCACTTCAAACTTCCTCCTGCCAATACCCACCACTTCCCAGAATCTCTGCCACTGATGCACATCCTCTTAAAAGATTTCAGCTCCAAATAAGGTCACTATTTTATTTCTATTTTTAAGAGCTTAGCGACTATGTTCTGATAAATTCTTGTGACTTCATGGTTGAGTTCTGGGGCAAAGCCTTTGTCTTCAACATCCCTGGGATCCCAGCACTGTCCAGATAGGAATCTGTGCCCCTTTCCTTCAGATTTTAATTTGTCTCTCCAATCTAACATGGTGTTCAGCCGATAATTCCACACTCTCAGCAAAGTCCTCTGATCCTTAGAGGTACAGTAACCCAGAAAGTGAAAATGTGCGTAGCTTTCTCTCCTCCGTGAATTTATCCCAAGTACACTTTTGCATGCTCAACTCATAAGAAAATTATTTTTTAAAATTCAACCTCAATCTTCCCACCTCTGTTCCAGACCCTATCTGCTCCCTCTTTATCTGCCTATCATGGACAACGTTGGCTCCTCCCTCCCATTGGCTGTTGTGTAGCAGGACCTTGGAGCTGGTGGCTGATTTTAGGCTTTGGTTCTCCACTATTCACTGAGCTCACACAGACAGCACAATTCCAGAAATCACGTGAGTCTTTACAACATCACTATCTGTAAACGCTATATAAATCAAAGTTTTTATCTACCACCCCTCCCCAAGGCCTGGTTTATTGAAATGGTTCCATTTGTAGGCATTCTAGACACAAACAGAATAAAATCTGCAGTTAACTCCTCCTGTCCAGCCCCTTTCACACTCTAGTCCTATGGCCTTCTTCCTTTCCCATTCTGTTGACCAGAGTCATCTGGACACAATTCAGCCATTTGTTCCTAACCAATCTGAATTTGCCTTCTCTTCCTACTGGTTCCTCCCAGTAGGTGCTAGTTCCAAGGTATCAGTAACTTGCTGGCGATGACTCTATCACCACGGTTGTGGGGGCTGGTGACTCCACCTGTGGGGTTCAACGTCACTGACTATTCCTTCTTTATAATTTCTCTCATCTCGATGTAACATTTCCTGATTTTCCCTACCTGTCCTGGCCCTTTCCTCTCTGATTCCTTTTCAAAATCTTTTTATTTACCACCATTTTGCTAGATCTAGCCCACACTCCTTCCCTGGCTTCTTTTGTTTCATTTCATTTCGTTTCGTTTCGTTTCCTTTCCTGTTTCTTTTTCCATTTCCATTTCCATTATTTCCATTTCCATTTCCATTTCCATTTCCCTTCCCTTCCCTTCCCTTCCCTTCCCTTCCCTTCCCTTCCCTTCCCTTCCATTCCCTTTCCTGTTTTCCTTTCCTTTTGTTTCCTTTCATTTCTTTTCCTCTTTCCCTTCATTTCCCTTTTCCTTTCCTCTCTTTTCTTCTTTTCCATTTTTATGCTGACCTTGTCAATTAATTGATACTGTAAATATCAGCAAGGTATCCATTACTCATAAAGACCCCCTGCCTCTCAAACAACCCCTTGTATTGCAGATGCTACAGTCACAGTCCATGTAGAGGGTTCAGGTACCAGGCATGCCAGTCCCAATGTCACTCGATGGAACCTTCCTTTCTTTACTCTACTGGTTCTTTTCCTTTATTACATAGTCTTTTCCTTATGACATAGTTGACATTAATGAGTGTGCTTTCAGTCTGTGACCAATCTAAAATGTTGCAGTGTCCCTCTTTGTCTTGAACTATCTCTGCGGCCTTATCTGCTCTGCTCCACACACTTTTGCCCTTTCTGTATTCCCCTCAACCCCAAGTCCTGAGCCCTTGCTCTCATCTACCACAGGGCCTTTGCACATACTGTCTTTTGTCTCTGCCATTTCCTTCTTTCCAAGGGATCTCTGATATGACTTTCTGATCTTGGCTCACCTGTAGGTTCTAAGAAGCAATTGTCACTAACTAATTCCTTATCTGCTTCAATCTCATTACAAAATTTTCTGAATTGCTAATTCAGTCTAAACTGATGAGTTTCCCATGATACAGGCAAGATCTGTTGACTTCATACTATTTCTGATTTAATGAAAGGAGTGTAAAATCTTTCAGAGTAACATATGATCATGCAGCTTTATGCTTTGTCCATAAAGCATGCAGTGGACTCTCAATATCTGTGCTCACATATCAAATGTTCACAATTTACCATCTAACCTGAGGTACACTTCTCCATGAAGAGGGGATGATATAATGATACCAGGGGACACAGGAAAAAAACCCTATAAACTGCAGAGGTCTCTGGCAAACTGGGATATGTTTCCCCAGTTTTGGCTGACATAACAGATAAATAGGTGCATGTGGTATTTTCTTTGTGAGTGGAATGCTCCTGGAGTCATAACTGATTCCATGATAAGAAGAAGCTGGTAACCCATCTTCCACAATGCAGCATGCCTAAGAGGGTTATGACTGCATTCATCATTCTGGATCAACCCCAGTTCTGTTTATCCCAACCCCCTTTTTTTGTTGCTTCCCACAACACATTAATCGCATTATTTTAATAACAATGCGAGTAATATGCTTGGTGCAGCTAGGAGATATTGTGGTTGGAAAGAGATATAGCCCTGGGGGGAATCATGTGTTTGAATACTTGGGCCCCAGTGGTAGCGTTGGTTTGGAAGTTATAGAACTTTTAGGCCATTGAGTCTCATGGGAGGATGTGGGTCACTGGCACAAGTCTTGAGGTTTTGTAGCCTAGCAGGGCTTCCTTCACTGTCTTCTTCCTCACAGTGCTACCAGAAGCCTCAATTTCCCTCTGCCATGGCTCCCCTGCCATGACATGTCTCCCCTCAAACCATGAGCCAAAATAAACCCTTCCTTCTGTAAGCTGCTTCTTGTCAGGTATTTGCTCCCAGAAACAAGAAAGGTAACTGACTCAGGCGGGGAAGAGAGAACAGGAAATCAACCTTTAGAGAAGCTGCAGTTGATTACAGGATAAATTTCGTATTCCCTCCTGAGAGACTCAGATAGGACTCAGCTCTGCTGTGTAGACAAAAGCTGCCTGACTGGCTGTTGCTATGATTCAGATCTCCCACTTTCAGTTCAGAATCAAGTCCATTTTTCTAAGCCCCCTAGAGGGAGACAGCACACCAGCAACACATCACTGTGCATAACATTAGCTCTCTCTTCACCCACCACACTGAAATGCTCCATGGAGCACATTCATGCAGTTGCCACAGAAAGAGTTGTTTATTCTACCTGTGTACACTTCCTTTTTAGGCACTGGCTTCTAGCCCTGGTACAAGGACTTGAGAGGGCTTTAGAAGGCAAGACACATCTCTGAGTTTAGCAGGTCTTTATTTCACACCCATGATTAAATCCTGAGTAAACTGAAAGGCCCCAAATATGTTCTCTTATTATGTGGTCTAGTGGTTCGAGGTGTGATGAAGAGCCAGAGTGTGATCAAGCTACCTTGAGGACAGAAGAACATTTTTTATCACACACAGTGCATATGTGGCACTGTGAACACTCCAACCCAACCATAAGAATTCTTATACACTAGAGTTTGGGGCTTAGGAGGTAGAGTCTTTATAAAATCAGATTCTTAAGGGAAGTAGCTTCTTGGGCTGGAGTTGCTGGAGAGGAAGAGGCTTAGCATTCATGTTTCCTAAGTGCTGGCAAGAAGCACAGATAAAATGCAGAATGTTTTAATATTCAGAATCTCCAAGTTCCAAAGACCTGCATGCTTCCTCCTTCCTCAACTCTATTGTGCTATCAGTATAAGATTCTAATAAAACTCAAATGTAAACACTGCTATTTTCAGACCAAAGAATGATATTTCACTTATTTCATAAGAAGTATCTCCTAAGACAGATATGACTTTTATACAATCTCTTTGTTACATTTTCCTTTGACCTAAAGAGAATTCTGTAAAGGACACAGGTTAAAATGAAAACAGTTCACAGATCAGTTAAGTCATTCAAGTCACAGCCAAGGATAACTGCAGCAAAAACCATCTGAAGTTACCTGAAGTTGATGAAGAGCCAAGAAAACATTCAGTGATAGTGAACAGATACATGTATTTTTCCAAATTCTTCATGTGATATGAATAAAATGTGTAATTGGGATGATGAAAAGTACAAGCAAAGGACCTTCTCTGCTTGGGGGAGAGAGAGAGAGAGAGAGACAGAGAGAGACAGAGAGACAGAGATTGAGAAAGAGATTGATTAAGAGAGAGAATGGAAAGGAGAGGGAGGAAGAGGGAGAGATTGAGAGAGAAAGAGAATGAGAAGGAGGAAGAGAGGGAAAAAGGGAGAGAGAGTGAGGGAAGGAGAGGGGGAGGAAGGGAGAGAGAGAGATCATGAGACAGACACATTTATGTGGAAGGCTTATGTGGAGGTCAGAGGTCAACTTTGGCTATCATATCTCAAGTTCTGTTTATTCTCTTTTCCTCTCTCCCTCCCCAACCCCTCCATCTTTCCCTCTCAAACAGGGCCTCTCACTGGCTTTAGGCTCACTGATTTGGTTAGGCTAGCTGGCTACTGAGACCATGTGTTCCACCCATTTTTGCTTCCCCCACACTGATATTACAAATGTAAGCCACTTTTGAAAAGCTTTATTTTCATTTTCTGTGTATGAGTGCTTTGCCTGCTTATATGTATGTGCCTGTGGATGCCAGAAGAGGGCTTTGCATCCCCTGGCATTGGATCACAGATGGGATTTAGGAACCAAATCTGGCTACTGTGCTAGAGAAGGAAGTTTGGAACCATCTGTCCATTCCCCTCTGAGTTTTTTTTTAAGTGGGTTCTGTGGATTGGGCACAGGCCCTCATGTCTTTACAGTAAGTATTTTACCAAGTCAGCCAACACCTTCTTATAAAGATGAGCTTTCTTTGCTGGGGATGTTTCAGAATGAGCTTGCTGGGTGAGCACATGGTAAGCCCAGGAAGAACTAACCCCGAGCTTTGGGCAAGGACCTTATCACAGCTTTGGAATTGGGGAGACTGGGATAGAGTGAGGGGGAGTGATAGTGGCCTGAGTAGGCAAGTTTGGGCAAGATTGGTTGCATTTTGTGATTCTTTACTCAAGACTCTCGAGTCTTTGATAAATTACTCTTCGAGCTCATCAGAAACATCCAAAGTATTTTGAGTGGTAGATTTGGGTACTGCCATCCAGAGATGGGCGTAGATTGCAGGGTCAGTCTACATGTGAATGATTAAAAATTTTGCATAGTGTAATTCCATTCATTGAATCAGAAAATGAAATGGGATCATCGTGGGTTAGATGTGAAATTCCTTCCATGATTGACAGTCCTCAGCAGGGGCAATGTTGTGGGAGGCGGGGAACCCTGTGAAGATGGGAGTCTTGTGGGAAGAAATGCATTACTGAGGACAGGTCTTGATGTGAGCCTGTCTTACCCTTCTATCTGCTCTCTGTGCCCCATCTGTGGAAATAATGTGACTAACAGCTTCACATTCCAGCTGCCGTATCGTCCCCATAATGATGGATTGCAGCCACTCAAACAGTTATCAGTCAAGATAGGCTTCTCATTCCTTAGGTGGCTTTTGGTCAGGGATCTTAACACAGCAATAAGATATGTAACCAATAGAGGGATCATAAGTAGGACTGATTAGTGTGTTTTAGTACTGGTGTCTGATATAGAAAGGAGAATGGCTTTGAAACTTTTGTTTCATCCACTAAATAGGCAGTAGAACATTACCCTGTAACTGTGGATTCTAAACTCCTAGTGAAGGGACCAGAAAACCAAACCAAACTAGCTTAGAACAGAATCAGCAGTGATTGACGGTTTATTATGTACTAGACATTGTTCAGAAAGTGGGTGTGGTCAGTAAACTTTACAAAAAAGTCTTTCCTGAAAGGGGTTTATATTTTTGGATACACACACACACACACACACACACACACACACACACGCACTTAGAACAGAGTAGTGGAGAAAGATAAGGGTAGGTGAGGGATTTGGTATACCCAAGGTAGAAAGGTTATATGCTTTTCTATAGACCAAGTATCAAACCCTCTTTGATAAGGAAATATAGAGAAACACCTGGGAGTCAACAGAGTCCACCCTAGGACCTACCGACTGGAACAAGACGGGGAGAGCATCTTGACGAAGGGAAAGAATAATTATAAATATTCCAAAATTATATTCATAAGTGAGTTTAATGTCTGTTGCAGCCCGAGAGTTTGCTTCAAGGCCAAGGCTATGGAATGCTTCTCTAAATTAAGTTATCTCAAGGTATGTTTATTTTCAATCCGAGCTTAAGTTCAGTTACGGCGTCCGGGATAAAGTAGGATAAGTAAAGGTATTTAATTATTGTTTTCTTTTCCAGATCCTCAACAGAGTAATTACTAAGAAACTCTGTTGCCCAGAAAATGTCTATTAGAATTATTGAGTACCAAGGAAACTACAAAGGCAGTGAAGAGGGAGTATGCTGCATTTGTATCCTACACCACAATCAATGCTTCTGTGCTGTTGGAATACATCTTTGCTGGGGAGGTATCTTGCATCTATATAAGAAGTTTAGAATGGTCAAAAGTTTATACCTGTCATATGATGATCTATTCATCCAAATGTGCAGGATTTGTTCGCTTCCAAAAACCAATGGCCAGAACCTCTAGGCCTGAACCACTGAACAAGTGAAAGACACTTCAGCTTGTCAAAAGTTATCAGTGTGGCTCAGGGAATTCTCCTGGACTCACAGTTGTAAATGGGCCTTTGCACATAGTGATTCTGATTTAGCGTTTATTACCCAGATCATATAAATAAAACAGCAAGTCAGTCTGTGCATAAGCCTGCACTTAAATCCATGAAATGCTTGGGATCCTCTTGGCAGTTAAAATTAGAATTCAGAATAACGAAGCACCCAATACAAGAACTAGATCTCTTTTGTGTGGTTTATTTCATCTAAGACTTCAAGTTGTTATGATAGGATCATCCCCTAACCAAAGTGGGTAAGTTGAGTTCATTTGTCTACAGCCACCCAGACAATCCTTTGCTGGAGACTGTTCAGAGTGTCTAGCGAGATTCCAAAGTATACGCTGCCACAACCTGCTCTTGACTTCTCCAGGAAGATAAGACTTTGATTCAACTTTACAAATCTTCCTGGAAACTACTTACAGGTCATCAGGCCAGTACATGATTGCGTGACTGTGTATGCAGTCCTGTGGGCACCTCTGGGTATTTGTGTGCACACATACATGAGGTGTGGGGTGAGTGAACAGGGAACACATTCTGACACCCCCCCCCCCAGATAATGAGTTTCTAGAAGTTATTGAAAATGTTTGCAAGTTTTGCTCTATGGCTAGCCAGTTTCTGCCTCTGCCCCTTCCCTAGGAGACAGGAATTGCATCCCAGCAGACAGAGTGTAATAGGAGGGAATCACCTCGTGCTTGCTTGATACAGAACAGTGACTTGCTTGGCAAGAAACATTTCTGAAGTCTTAGAATATGAATGAAAGTATTCTTTCTCTCACTCAAACTCTCTGACTCTTTAAAGATTATGTGTTTTTTTAAATTAGTAAGTTTGTTTATAGCATTTTTAATGTCCCCAGTTTTCATTGCCCATACCAAAAGCAAAGTAGAAGATCTACTACTTTAAAGGGGGTCTAGTTGATTCTGGCTACCACATCATATTTGTTCTGTTTTCTTGATTCAGTATAGAGTGCCTATTCTTCCAAGGGATGCCTACAGAATTTCTGATTATCGTTTATGATTAGCCCAGAGATGACTTCCCCACATAAATTTCTGTGCCGTATCCCTTGCTGAGACACATTTATTTCCTCCAAGCTCCCTCTCAGCAGTTTATTTGTATCATTGTTATAAATATTAATGTCTCCCTTTGCATTGTTGTCCCTTGTATATGCATCTTATCTTCCTCACATAAACAAGTCCAGTCCCCTGGGGGAAGGGCTTACATCTCTTCTCTCTGGCATCACTGAGGTTGCACATTAAGAGTACTTCACAAAGAAAAGGGGACTTAACATTTATTTTGTGACTTGAATTGTACAAGGGTCCCCTGGCTCCTTGGGAAAATGTTGATGTGAAACCTGCTTCTGTGATAAGGAGGGAGAATGTAATTTTGTTTCCCGACTCCTTGTTCATGGTTTATTCAAGTCTTATCTTCTTTCTGGATCTGGCTTTTCGAATTCTACTCTTTAATCATTAGTAAAAGATGAGGGATAGAAGTAGGAAGAAAGAGAGGAGAAAAGAGAGAAGAAAGAATAGAGGAGAGGTGTGAGATGAAAAAGGAGAGTGAGAGGGGAAAGAGAAAGAGACAAAGGGGGAAAAGACTGGAGAGAGGGAGAGAAAATAAAAGAGAGAGGGGAGAGAAAGCAAAAGGGAGAGAGAGGGGGAGAGAAGGGAGAGATAACACATATACACACATAAACACACACACAGAGCAAGCAAGCGAGAGTGAAAGAGACAGAGAGAGACAGAAAGAGACAGAGAGAGAGACAGAGAGAGATAGAGACAGAGACAGACAGAGACAGACAGAGAGACAGAGACACAGAGAGAGAGAGAGACTCTAATAGTAGTCAGTTCTGACATTACCTAGTATGGCAACTATAATTAACAAGAAGATTTCTAACAAGTTACTTCAGTTTGAAGTTTCTTATTACAAAGGCATTCTAAGTTAATGCAATAGTATGAACTGAAGACATACTTCTATCCAAACACCACTTCACTCCTTAGCACTGTGTAATATAAGGTCAACTTTTTTTGTCAGTTGAAATTAAAACTTTGCAAAGCCAAAAATATCAAAGTCAGAATTCTCCCCCAAACTCTTCTTAGATGAATGAAAACTTTTCTCATCTAGTCACTGCTTCCTGAGAAATCTCCTCATGGCTTTTGCCTATGTCTCTACTGGAGCAGGTTGCAGTGTAGGTATTTGTCTAAAGGCATTCACGTAGAAATTACAGATACTTTACCATATTTCTTTCAAAGCAATGAAGAGGAATTCAAAAACTTTCCCTCAATAGATTCCTTTAAATGAACAAAGCCAGAAGAAGTGTCCTTGTGTCCCTCATAAAAAAAAATCCCTAAAAGATAAATGCACATACATTCTGGGCATGCTGCCTTCACAAAGCCACTTGGATGCTGTTGAGTGGAAATGTCAGATCTGATGCTAATATGAAATGTTTTACTTAATTAATAAGTCCATGTGCCCATCCCTCCCTTTTGTTTTGTTTGTGGAACAGGGTTTCATGTAACCCAGTCTGGCCTCTACTTCTCCATTTAGCCAAGGAAGGTCTTGAACTCATGACTATTCTGCCTCTGGCTCCCAGGTGATTACAAACGCTTGTCACCAAGCTTGGCTTTCTATGGCTCTTTGGATGTAAACACTGATCATATGTTTGTTATCACTACTAGAGTCAATTCCTCAGTAGGATCTGCTTCCAATTTGTCTTCATATTCCCCCAACTTTGAAAGAGTGGCATTCAAGAAAGTGAAGGTGACATTATTCTCTCAAATACCCTGTACTCTAAGAATTTGTTACAGTAGGCAAATTTGATATTAGAAGTTTGCATGTAGGAATGATTCTTGATAGAAGCAGATGAAACATAACCTTCAAGAGGATTTACTAATTCTTTGAGACAGGGTCTTTCTTCAAAGCCTAGGAAAGCCTAGAACTTATTATTTAGGACAGGATGGCCTCTGACTTCTGGTGATCATTCTGCAGCACTGGGTAGGTGAAGAAGGTGTGGCATGAGAGATTCTACATACTCCACATAGAGTAATTTCTATTTCTGACTTGAGTCTGGTAAGATTTGGGGCAGAGAAAAACCAATGAATATAATAGTTTAGGAGAACTATGAGGTGATGTTATTTACATAAGTTATGAGAAGTTAGAGATCAGAGACACCTTGTCAGGATGGGTGACTCACAGCAAAGATCTAAGCCTCATTTGATTTCCAGCATACCAGCCATTTTAAAGGCAGAAGGTGGACACTATTGCACCAAGTCTTGACAAAGCAAGAAAGAACGAAAGAAGAGAAAGGGATGTGAGGGATCTGGGAAAGGGGGAACGTCTTCTATGAATCTGGATATTTCCTTTGTCTAGTGTTGATCATCATGATACAGTTTTAAAATCAAAGCAAGAATTCAATTAAGTGTTTTATCTTCCTGTAAGCCATGGGGTCCTATCTGCAGACCATATGGTCCTTTGGAAGACTGGAAGAATGAGGATATAAAAAAAGGTGTCCCACAATCTTTAGCCATTATCAAAAAAGAGAGCCAGGGAATGTCTCAAGGGCAAGGGCACAGAAATCTGATAAAATAGGAGTCTGGGGAGGTGGCTCAGTGTGTAGTATGCTTGCCACAGAAGCACAAGGACCCGAGTTCAATCTTCATGTAAAAACATCAGGTGTGGAAGTGTGTGCTTATAATCTTAGCTCTGAGAAGCAGAAGCTGGCAGATTCCTTGGGCTTGCAAGCCTAGCTAAAGCAGAAAGCTCAAGGCCGAGCAGAGATTCTATTTCAAGAAACAAGGTGAACATCTTTTGATAAATGATACATTAGGCTGTCTTCTGACCTTCATACACATGCACTTACACATGTGTATATCATGGACACCTGCATATATACACACACATGTAAAACTGTTTTTAATCCATGAAGGAAAGTACTCATAATGAGTGACAGGGCAGGAAGCTGCCTATTTGGACGATGGCCCAGAGGCTGAAATGTTCTTCAGAGTAGGTAGGCAATTTAGATGAGTAATGACTTAGAAGCTTATGAAAATATGGAAGACATTGACAGGCTAATGGAATGAGGCACCCTAGATCTTCCTTAATTTTTCTTCCCATATACCCAGGGACTGAAAACTGGAATGCCTCACTCCTGCTTTAGTAGGCATGTGCACACAGCAATCGGCATCTTGAGCATGATAACACATTATGTAATTTCAAGGTCTCAAGAAAGGGAGGATGGGAGAAAACATTGGAACCTTTTAGAAGGGTATATATACACAACAATGTGGAAGAAAACTTAGGAGCTGTTGTCCAGTACTTCTTTTATCAGATATTAGTGTTTTATGTGTGTGTGCTTTCACCTGTGTGCCCACATGTATACAGGTACATGTACATTAGTGTGTATGACCACATGGAGGCCAGAGGTTGATGTGTGTCTTCTTCAATTGCTCTCTACATTCCTCTCCCTTCTTCCTTCCTTCTCTCCTTCCCTCATTCCTCTTTCTCCCAAGACAGGCTATTGGACTGAATGAGAAACTTATAATGTTGGGTAGGCTACCTAGCTGGCAAGGCTGGAGATCCCATCTCCAAAACTGGGACTACAGGCACATGTTATTATGTTTGGATTTTATGTGGGTCCTAGGGATCAGAACTTGAGTCCTGCTTCTGCAGCAAGTACTTTACCAACTGAGCTATCGCCCCAGCTGCCAGATATCAACTTTTAAAAAATATTTAATTTATTAATTAAATATTTGAAGGTACAGGAACTCAGGATTCATTTTTCTTCTAGAATAAAGAAAAACTCAGTTCTTCTGAATAACCAGAAGTTGGAAATGGGATAAAGGAAAACAGATGTGAAGCCTGATTTTCCTGCATTTTGCCAAGGCTCTTCTTGACTGTTCCTGTCCTCTAGTTAATGATTAGAAAGTTTTAGCCACAGTTTTGTACTTAGTATGGAAGATGGGTGTTTTTCAAATACTCTTCAGGGACACAATTGTATACCAACAGCTTATATACATTTAGCAAATGTTTTTATGCTTGATCAAATAATTCCACTTCTAGATATGTGAGATGCAAAGGTTTTACTAAGCATTTCCAATATTAAAATGTACTACTTTCAGTTTGCAGGAACACACCAACTTACCAGGAAGAACTTATTGGATCTTTTCTGCTTTTTAATACAAGTGTCCTGGGAGGAAGGGTCTGGCCTTCTGGAAGGTCACAGATTATGCAGTAGAGCTCTGAAGAAACACACTTGACAGTGACTTCTTACTGAATCAATGTTCCTTTGGTAGGATGGAGGCTAGCTACCACAGGAGTCTGCCAGGACAAGCCAGTCAGGGTTTACTAAGCAAGGTCAGGTATCCTAGATAACTAGATATTTCTGTGTAGAACAACTAACTGTGGTGAATTGTGGACATACTTGGCTGAGAGTAAATTATATATATATATATATATATATATATATATATATATATATATATATATATAAAATACACACACACATACACACACACACACTCATACAAACACCACACACTGATGGATGTGCTAGCCTTTAGTAGCACACACATACTCCTTCACAAATAAGAACATAATTATTCAATTGGTTCACTTTATTCTTTGTTAATTAAGCATCATACAGATAGAGAATTCCAGAATGTCAGGCTACCAGGAGGCAATATTCTGCCTTTGAAGGGTCCACAACCATAAACTGAATCATTGCATCATCTAAACAAATCTGATTCAGACTTTGAAGCTTTGAAGATAAATTAGAAAAGAGGTTCCCACTTTCTCCAATTTGAAGCAATCAGCTCATAACTATGTAGCAATGTCCAGGACAGTCCTCACAGCATCCATAATGTCCATCATGGTGCATGACTTTACATAAGTAATTACCTTTAATGTCTGTTTTCCAAAAACACATGGGAACACTTGGTGTGTCATTTATTTCTCATCATTTTTTTAAATGCTTTCCCACCCCATGTGTGAATATTCTTCCAGTTCTGTATACAAGAAGACAGAAAGGGACATCAAATTTAGTCACCTTCTTCTACTTTCTGGGGTACTGGTTTTCACTCACTACCCACGAAGGCCATGGCTTATGATATATGTATAAAGGGAATAGTTCAGGGTTAAGTATTCTTCCTCATTCTCTTCCATTTTTATTTTTTAAATTTTAAAATATTTATGTGTGTAGTATGTGCACATGTATTTCCATATAATGTTAAGTGCCAGGGGGTGATTGGTGGAGGTCAGAGGACAATTGCAGAAGTCAGATTTATTTATTTATTTTTCCAACATCTACATCCTAGGAATGAAATTCAGGTCATCGAGCTTGACAACAAGTGCATTTACCTGTGGAACCATCTCATTAATTAATTAATTAATTAATCAATTAACTAATTTCCAGGCTAAGGCTGGGATGTGGCCTCTGTGGGCACTGCCCATGGGCTAGCTCTTACACAGTACATCTAAGAACATTTCCATCAGAGGGTGGCCAAATCCTATAAAGGCCATGATGGACTGAGTACGGCTCTGCCCTGTGGGCACAGAGCAGTGGGAGTGGAGTTCACCTCAGCCTTGTGCAAGCTCTCATCATCTTTCAACTCCCCCTCTTCTTTCTTCCATTTCATTGGACTCTGTCCTTAGGATGTATTTCTCTACATTCCAAACCAATCCCCCTTCTGCCTGCCCTTGTAGTAGCAAACCCATTTGGATTGTTGGTGACTTTTTCCCTCTCTATGTTATTGGCTCATGCAGCAATATATTATTCAACAATGAATAGAAGAACTAAATCTCATCAAATTGAGAGGTAGAGTAAAAGAGATATCTTCATCTCCTTTACATATTCACTACTGTGTTGGTAAAGTAGGTAATTGGCACTGAATATGTTGCATTAAAGACAATATAAATTGTTTGTTGGTTCTCTTCTATAGGCTCCTTACAGATTTTTCTTCTGTCAATTGTACTTTCCTTTTGGAAAGTAAGGTGCTTCAATAATTTTCGTTTTCCTTCAACCATTGCTCCTTCTTTTCCTCTTCCCTTCCTTGCAGGTTTTTGTTTTTCATTTTTTTGTTTTTGTTTTTGCTTTTTATTTTTTTAACCTTGAGATAGGGTCTTGCCATTGTCCATCCTGGCCTTCAACTCAAAATCACCCTTTTTTAGCCTCTCGAGTGCTGAGATCACAATTGTGTGTCCTTACCCTGATCTGTTCCATAACTCTCATTTTAAAGACAAGGAAACAACACACGTAGGAAATACCTTACCTTTCAGTCACCTGTGTGGTGAAAATGATGGGGGAGATGCATCCTAGGGAGAGACATCAGTGTCTACTCTTCAACCAAGACAGCTAACTGTCAGTCCAATGACAGCTTACATTTGAGAGCAGTTGACAGTTTAAAAGAATCACTGCAGTTGTGTTTTTGATGTGGGGCTCCCTTGCATGCCAAAGGGCAGGTGTCACTTCTATTTTAATGACACAGAAGCTAGAATTTAGAGAGGGTAAGATCCTGCCCAAGGCCATGATCTGGCAAGCAGACAACATGTCTGATTTCAAGTCTAAACTTGTATTTTCTAGTACGTTCCTTGACAAACACTTGTATGTTCCCTGCATTGTGAACAATGATGTGGGGGGAGAATACGGTCCAGCATACATGGAAAGGGAGACAAGATGTTTACTTTGGTGGAAATCCTTACAAGATATATAAGGATGCTGACAGAAATAGCCATTTCATTAAGAGGTACAAAATGTTCTCTTGCAGTGGCACAACACAGACATTGCACACATGATCTGCTAGCAGCTGTTCTAGGCCTGTCTGAGACTGGGCCTATCAACAGTCAATTATGGATTGAAGCCAATCATGAGGCCCTAACCCTCCCTGTTGAACTTTTGGCAACTGATGAATTCTGGGAAGAGGGACAACCATGGCCTTTGTTGTGTACTAAATGGTGAGCCCACCAGGTTCCAATGGCTATGGCTAAACCTGTGACCACACAAACAGAAGGCCACAAACTCACAAAATCAGAAGATCATAAAACCACACAATACAAAATGAAAACGTGGAAAAGGACATGGGGAGAAGGAGGGGATGTCAGCTATAGGGAAGATTAGAGAAAGTGGGGGGTGACAGTGGAGGGGTAACAATAGGAGTGATGATGGGGGTGACAGTAAACAGAAGCACCTCATCTGTGTATAAGTTCCTCAAAGAATAAGTTGATCAACCAGAAGGTAGAAAATGATAAGAGGAATCAAGATAAATGGCTTTGAAGCAGTCAGAATAAATGCTTCAAATATTCTCTAGTACATTCCTCAGGTTGGTGAAGTTAGATAGCTGCCTGAAAATCAAATTCAAAATCTAATTATGGAGTAGCAAAAATAAGATAGTTTGAAGATAATGAAATAATTTATCTTTTACAAGTCTTTCTTTTTAAAGTTTTGTGTATGTGTATCTGTGTGAATGTATGTCTTTCACTAGTTCCTGAATGTTTGTGTGTGTATATGTATGTATGTATGTGTGTGTGTGTGTCTACAGAGGTCAGAAAAGGGTATTGGGTCCCTGAGAGCTGAAGTTACAGGTGGTGGTGAGCAGACAGGAGCTAAACTTGATTCCCCTAGAAGAGCAGCATGTGTTTTTAACTGTAAGCCAATTCTCCAGTCCCCCTTTCCTTCTTAAAAGAATAATTTAAAGTGAATTTTCTCTCTCCTCTTCTATTCCTTCTAACTTCACTCTCAGAGAAGAGCAAGCTCTTGTTGGTATAGTAAAGATTCTTACAGCACAAAATTACATTCTTCATTCCAGAGCCTGTTACATCAGCTCTGGCTCCATTGCTGCTCAAGAATACTGTAGTGAGTTTGAAGTAGAGCGATTCTAGCTACTGACAACTCAAGAGCCATTGCGTTTCTCATGAAAGTGAAGCAAAAATAAACACTCAGGTAAGTAACTTCAGGGTGGCAGAGGAAGAACCCATCTTCCTCGATTCTGATATTTTACACATTGCTGCTTTGTCTGGGCTTTGCACCATGAGACACTACACACAATAACAATGACTGGGGTGGTAAGATACTAAAAATGTCATGTAGAAAACATAGAAAATAAAAAATTAAAAACTGGAGAGACTGAAATACCAGGATTTCTGTGTCCCAGAGCACAGTGGGCTATGGAATGAGATTTTTATCTGAAAACAAAAACAAACAAACAAGAACCCTAACCAAACCAGAGAGTCTTTTTTCCACATGATAAAGATGTATTTCTTTTTAGTGTAGAAATAATAGGGTTGAATATGGTTTTCACAGCTGTGCCCTACTGAATCTTGCTCATATGGCCTCATCCACTATCCTCCATGTCCTACCTCATTCTTCTTCCTAGTTCTTCCAATAGTCTCCTTTCTGGTTTTGTCACACAGGTACATGCCTGTGTGACATAATATTTGTCTCTTACATATCCCATGCTCTCTTGATTTGTCTCTCCTTTAGACTTCTTTCTTTCTGCTCACACCTCCCTTTCTCTGAATCTAATTTTTAAAATCAGTTTTAAATCTATCTATATTTACTATTCTAGTCTTCTGTTCTGCAGCTTAAATAATAGCACACCAATATATTGAGGAAATAGATACAGGTTAGTGTGGTAATTTTAGAGTTTAGTGGTTAAGTTAAAATACAAAATAAAATACAAAAAAAGGTGACTCAGAATTTTTAGTTCATTTCCAATTCATATGCTCATTAATGTGCAAGAGACTGAGATATTTTAATCCCTTTGATTTTAAAGCCCAGATTCTTGGGGTAAAAAAGAAATAAAAGTATTTTAGGTGAGAGGTAGGAAAAAGACACACATGTGAGCCTAGTGGAGACTGAAACAGGAGGATTACCAATTTGAGGTCATCCCAGTCTACATACAGAGATATTGGAGAAAGAAAAGGAGACAGAGATAGGGAGGAAGGGGTGGAGAAGGGGAAGGAGAAAGGGAGAGGGGAAGAAAGAGAGGTGGAGAGGGAAAGAGAGAGAGGAAAGAGAATATGAGGGGAGAGGAACATGGGGGAGGTGGAGAGAGATTGTTCTAATACCAACCAGCAAAAATATAGCAACTCAGCCTGATGTGGGTAAATCTATATTCCATAAATACTTTTTACCCAGTAATGACATGGACTTTTCCCTATTTGGGGCCACATGCTAAAGATTAAGAAATAGTCCAGAGAGATGGTTCAGGGGTATAGTGTTTAGTGTGCAAGCATGAGGACCCAAGTTCAGATCTTCAGAGCCCATGAAAATGAACACTGTGATACATAGTAGTTTATAGAGATGTGAAAGGGAGACTGGACACTCTTGAGAGGCTCAAGGGTCTACTTCCCTGAGAGACACAGCAGTGAGCAACAAGAGACTCTGCCTCAAACAAGACAGAGGTGAGGATCCACATCACAAAGCAGAGGCGACCTCCACATGTGTTACATAGAATGTATGTGCCTGTAGTCATACACAGAAGGACGAGTGAGCACACACACATACACACACACACAAACACAAAGACAGAGAGTGACAGAGAGACAGAGATGGAGAGATAAACAGTTTTTAAAAGTGTGCTAATAGTCTCTACTTCAAAGGTTTGTTATGATGCTAAGACAGGACCCGAGCTTGGTTTCCAGCACCCATGTCTGGTGGCTCATAACCATCTCTAGCTCCAGCCCCTGGAGATCCAATGTCCTCTTCTAGCCTCCACGGGTTCCTGTACGCTAGTGGCATTTATTCATTTAGACACATACCCACATGTACACATAAATCAAAGTGAAAATAAACTCTTAAACAACAAAGCACGTAACCCTTAGCAATTTCTAGGGTTCATAAATCCTGGTCTTGGCATTCCTCCCAGGTTTGCAGATTAGAGCCAGACGGTGTCATCAGATGCTCTCCCCATACGGTCCTCACTGCTCTGTAGAAATCCCTGGTCTTTGATTCAGCCCCTAGCTCAGCACCTACTACTCATTTCAGTATTTCATTTGGGGCATTCACTGGCACGAGAATGACGTTGATTGAGCAGCTGGTAGGATCTGTGTGTGTGCACAGATAAACAAAGCACATCTTAAACAGCGGTGAGACTCTGAAAGCATGGTGAGGATGAAATCTGTGTCCTCAAGTGATCTTCCAGAAAGCTGTATCCCTATCGTGCCCTTCAGGTTGCCTAATATATGACTGAAGGCAGGCCTCAGGTCACTAAATCTTCACTTGTCAATTATCCCTCAGTATTTATAATGCTTTCTATCTTTTCTCCATTGATGGTACTGGTAGTAGAAACCAAAGCTTGATACACACTAGACATATACTCTAACACTGAGTCATATCCCTTCCTCATTCCTTTAAAATATTTCTTTTATTTGTGTGTGTATCTGTGTGTGTGTGTGTGTGTGTGTGTGTGTGTGTGTGTGCATGACTACACATACTAGGTTTTGTGTATGTGAGTGCAGGTGTCTATGGTAGCCTGAGGTGTCAGAATTCCTGGGGTTAAAGTCAAAAGTAGCTGTGAGCTCCCTAATGTGGGTTCTGGGAACTGAACTTGGGTTCTTTGCAAGAGAAATAGGTGTTTATTTTTACTACTGAGGCATCTCTCCAGCCCTATGGAAATCCTTATTTTTATGTGTTATTTTGAGAAGGTATCATCAAATTGCCCAGGCTGGTCTTGACCTTCATCTGTGGTTTGAGCAGGTCTTGAATTCATAATCTTGACTTCTATAGATGGGATTATAGGCTTGGGTCACTGGGTCTAGCTAGGTTTCAGTTTTCTGACTATTGATTTTTTTTTTATTTTAGTTTTATTTTAAAAACTCCCAAAACAGCATAATCTGAGAACTACACATCATATACACAATGGCAAGCTCACTGCCTACCCAAGCACTGCGAACCAGATATATTTATTGCTATGTGTAAAGGGACTGAAAATCATCTTCCTGAAATATAGCTTTCAGTCATTCCCGCACTGTGAGAGGTTAGCCTATCCTCTATTCACAATAGTAAAGTAGATCCTATCAGGCATAGAGAGGAAGGGAACCATGCAAGGTTATCACCTAGCCAATGCAGACATAAGGGTATTTATTCCTTACAGATTACAAGACCTAAACCTATTTGCGTGTAATGATGTGGGTATGGGATAACCTCATATTGTTCTCTCTGCTCCTGATCTCTACAGAGCTAATTATAAGAAAAGTCCATTTTAATTTCTAAGGACATTTCTACTTTTAAAATGAATAGGAGTATGACAGCTTAACTCTCCCCTTTACCTTCTCAAGAGCTTCCATAGCAAAACATGACTAGGTGGGTGAGATGTCTCTCTACACACTCATGAACTTACACACTTCATCCCCAGCTTGCTGGTACTATTTTGGAAGTCTGTAGAACCTTTAAGTTTTTATGTGGGTCACTGGAGGAAGTGAGTTACTGGGGTGGACATTCAAACTTTATATCCTTTTCCTCTTCTGGTTTAGTCTGTTTCTCCTGGTCCATCATGAAGTGAAGACTCAACTGCAGAGTCCTGCGTCACCACAATAATGTACTGTGGCTCTCTCAAACCCTGAGTCAAAAATAAACATCTCCTTTAAATTGCTTCTTGTCAAGTATCTGGTCACAGAGGTGAGGAAATAGTAAAGATGGTAGCTCGAGGAACATGTATTTATTCTACAATGTTCTACGGTCTGAGAAGACCCAATCAAGGCTCCGACTAATCTAGTTCTGGGAAAACACCCATCACCTATTACAGAAAAATCTGTAACAACAAAGTCTCTTTCCTTTTATAAATCCTACAGTCCTATCATCAGATCACTATACTACCTAAATTATATCTTTAACCAATAATTGTTAACCCCAGAGAACTACATTGGCAGACAGGGCTTCAACATAGAAATGTCAGGATTTCTCCAGTTTAACTCACAACATCGACAAGATAAAGAATTATTATGATAAAAGGAGCAAAAGAGGATAAAAGGGTCCATATTTGAGCTCTGTAGACATTTTGTAGAACAATCATAATACTTTCCTACAGAGTTGTGTGAAGGACGCAGGAACACAGGTCTGAATGAAGACAGGGAGAAAATAGACCTAAGCATATAATCTGATTTCTAACTCAGTGGATTTCAGTTGTGTGTTTCTAGATTATGGGAGTAAAGTTCATAGAAATGGTTGGGAATACAAAGGAGTTAATCTTAGGTCCTAATGGACAGAAGCCAAAAGAAACATGAAAAGACCTCCTTTGCCCAGCTGTGGAGCAAGGGAAGGCCACAGTCTCCTTAGTTCTCATTCCTACAACTCCCAGAGCTTCACCTTTGAGAAATTCCTTCCTTGGTATGAAACCCTCAAGCTTTGGGTGGCTGTCTGCCTTGTCCTGGGCACAAAGAATGAGCTTTTCATGAAGCTATATATGAGTTTAAAGACTGGTGAATTTCCTATTGGGAGATACCTCTCTGTCTCTCTCTCTCTCTCTGTCTCTCTCTCTCTCTCTCTCTCTCTCTCTCTCTCTCTCTCTCTCTCT
>NW_021604639.1:5981072-5982547 GCF_004785775.1 Grammomys surdaster | reverse complement strand
TCTCTCTCTCTCTCTCTCTCTCTCTCTCTCTCTCTCTCTCTCTCTCTCTAAAGAATTTTCGTGCACATTTCCCTGACTTGTCAATTTGGGACACTCATGAAGGTCTCATCAGCATGGAGCAAAGCCACAGTATCCCCTTGTGGATCTGCCATGCTTGTATTTAAAATAGATTATCATCACAGTTTCCCAACAGTAGGAGGGAGCAGCCTCTCCCTTTGTCTCAGCTGCTTCTTCATGAAGAGGTCATTTGTCTGTATTTTAATGACCCACAGATCTTCAATTATTTTTTTATGTCAGTCTCCTCTACCTTGATTTAAGTTGCCTGATGCTAATATTTGGACCTTAATTCTCTTTAACTTCATATATACCTTGCACCACAGGAAAGCTGGGTCCACATAGGCAAAATTAAAAAAAAAGCAGTAGCAATCTTTATCTTCCAAACATATATCCCTGAAGGTATGATTCCAGCCTTCAGATACTTACTTAGAAGGTATTGTTTGACTCAAGATATCTCAAACTGAGATTAACATTTAAGCATTTTACTACTTTAAAGTTTTACTTATTTGAATATGTGTACATGTGTGTGTGTGTGTGTGTTGTTGTACACATGTGTGTATGTGTGTACTTGTGTTTGTTTATACATATGCACACATGTTCTACAGAGTAACTGGAGGGAGTAGGTAGTCTGTTTCTGACATATGGATTCTTGAGATCAAGCTCAGAAAATCTGGCTTGGTGACAAATGCTTTTGATGGCTGAGCCATTTTGCTGGCCAGAGACTAACTTTCAAATTCAAGATAGGACCCTGAGAAGATGTTAGGGAAGACATCTATAGGGAACTGATTTAGACACTGGTGACATTTGAAGTCACTAATTCATTAAGAGCCTTGGGCTCCCTCTGGAGTCTCTTGCCTTGGGGTCCCTGTCAAAATACTGAGATAAGAATTCTTTGAATTTTCCACTTTACAGTTGATCTTTCTAGACAGTTGGTCATTAAGCGAATCCGTAGATAGTGTGCCTTAGGGGGCTGTAAATCCAGAGGCGAGAGTGGACATCTCATTTCAAATCAGAGGTGGGATTGGCATCTCATACAGCAGGACTGAACAGAAAAGGTTAGCACCACATAAAACATTTAGAGATGATTTAAAATTATGATTGGCTATCTTCTCATGAGGAAGAGTATTTAAAGCATAAAATGGATGAATTATTATGTGATGAGATCCCCAGGTAGACATAAGGGACACAGCTTAATGTCACTCTAATCTATCTCCAGATAATTGCTTAGCAGTTGCTCTCAGGATGACATTTTGTTTAAATCAAACTGAATGCATGGACTTTATAATCTATGCCTCTCAGTTAAATGGGGAGGCACTTGTAGCCTTTGACCTTTAAAATACAATCTTTTTCTTCTGTAAGAATTAGGAAGATATTTTTGCAGCAGGCGTGAGGGGAAATTCTCAGAGTAAACACAGCCG
>NW_021604639.1:5971072-5976072 GCF_004785775.1 Grammomys surdaster | reverse complement strand
AAAAGCAAACCAGGACTAGATTCTTAAGAAAATGGTTAAATGATTTTTAGAAAACAAAGTCCAATTGTTTGTAAACATGAAAAAACAAATAAAAGGAAAAAAACCCCTTTAAGTCTTAAGTGTAAATTGTTAGACTGAATCTTGAAAAGGGGATACGGTCAGGCTTTAGAATGAAAACCAAATCAAAAGCTTACATTTGCTAAAGAAATAGTGGTTTACAGATGTTTAAAACTAGACCCTCTACGTCCTAAGACCACTCACGCCTTCTTCAGTTATTAAACATGCATTTTGTGTCTGGATTGTGTGCAATTAAGTCCTAAGAAGATACAGGCAAATGACACAGGTGCCTTGTCCTAGAGGACACACAGCAGGGTGTCTCAGCTAAGGCACTGTCCTCAGAACATCATTCATTCAAAGTCTCTCTAGAAATCAATTTCAAGGAGCAACAAATAAAATCACCACATTTCTAGCATTGTGTTTTAACTACACTGCCACTCATGGCTTCTAGAATAGGTATTGTCTTTGAGAATACAGGGAAGATAAAGTTCTAGCAGACCCAGCTCCTTGACTGGTATCAGCAGTGGTCTCTGTGTGTGGGGAAGGCTGTGAGGAGGCTGTGGGTGTGTGTGTGTGTGTGTGGATGTTGGTATGGGGGAGGGGCAACCTCACTCTGGCAGGTCCAAGCTTTGTGACCCAGAGTTAGGCATCTTCATTCTCTGTGTACACTATTTCCCTTTACCCTTTTCAGACATAAAATTAATCTGTTAGTAATTTCCCCAGTTCTATATATTGATACTTTTTTGAGTCTTACCATGCTGAGGTGTGAATCAAGGGCTCCAACATTTACCTTCCTGTGTCTTTTCAGCTCTCTATAAGGTTGACACTACTAGTTTCACTAACAGGCCCTACCATCCAATGCTAAGATGAACTAAGACATATGGCCACCCAACAGAATGTTGTTGTTGTTGGGGTTTTTTTGGTACTTATTTATTTCTCTTTTTATGGTCACTAATGTACTTGAGCCTGGTCTGGAATTTACTATGAGGCCAAGATGACAGAGAGTTTCTGATCCTCCTGCCTTTGCTACTTCAGTCCTGAGATAATAGGTATATTTATGGGGTGCTGGGGATAGAACTCAGAGCCTTAAGAATGCTAGGCAAACACTCCACCACCTGAAATACACCTCCAGTCCTCAACAGTATGTTTTAATCCAACTTCAAATTGAATACAAGGTCATTTCCATACACTGTAACTATCTTGAAGTACTTTCAAAATATAGATGTGGGAATTCATGATATATTAGTCTTAAAGGAAGATGAATGTGAGTACAAACCCACTAGCTAATGTGTTTAGTGGGCTTGAATAATTTTGGTATCATCTGAAGTATATGAAATACTAAGTTTGTATTCATGAAAGTTTGAATAAAGTTAAAAAGAAGATATAGACTTTTGTTGAGCTCTGGTTTGATAAAATATTTAAGGGGTGAAAATCCTTTTAAGGTAATAGGAAAGAGGTAGATCTAGATACATTATTAACATGGGAAGCTATCAATTGTTCAGCCTGCATCTGCATCTGTATATAATAGTCTATAATAATGGATAGCTTTTACCTCAGGTTTGTCTACATGACTCTAGCAAGTTTGTTAAAGAGGCTTCACAAAGAGTCTTTGATTAGTACACTTCCTATAAGAATTCATGGTGTGTGTGTGTGCCTGCTTTAATATATCTGGGTACACATGTGCTTATGACAGACATCTTTTTCAATTTCTCTTCATTTTTATTTATTAAGGGAGAGTCTCTTGATGAACCCGGAGTTCACCAATCCTGGCTAGTATAGCTTGCTTGTCCCATGACTACCTGTGTTTCCCTTCCCAGTGCTGCAGTTATAGGTGGCCAGGATGCCTGATTGGTTTTTACATGGGTTCCTGGGGTCCGAACTCTGGTCCTCATGCTGGCACAGCAAGCACTTTATCCATTGAGCCCTCTCTCCATAGTGTAAAGGGGCCTGACTGATTACAACATAGATACAGAAGAAGACAGTAACGGGAGGCCCAGCTGTCATAAAATCCAGAAGAGCTGCTTAACAAATTATTAGTTCTTTATGGCCCTTTGACTTTGTCCAAATCATTTAAAAAGGATGCCTATCTTTTTTTTTCTTACTAGGGTGTACAAGATATGTCTCTAATATGATGAATTACCATTTTTATTGCTCATTTCTTCATGTGTCTAACTCAACAGTGAAGTCAGTTCCTAGCTGTGGGATAATTTCATTTGCTTGTGTTTAAAGTAAGAAAGTGCAGCTGAATTATTCATTTTCTCATTTGCAAATATTTACTGAAGTTTAATATGGTCTAAGCATGGAAGATGCTGGAAGTACACATCATTTCTGTTAAAAAATCACTCTCAAAGGTTAAGATAGAAGTGAAATGTTAGGAATAAATTTTATATAGCAATAACTATCTACTAGTAAACAAGGCATTGTTGAGTCATATCAACAATGCAAACTTTCACAGTCAACTTGGTATTAACAAGTGTTTATGTTGTATCCACCTTATAATACATAGAAGATGATTTTGCATTTGCATTAGATTATTATAATGAATCAAAACCAATTGTCTGTTAGTTTCAAGGAATCTCTCCCATTAAAGGGAATTAAGGGCAAATGAAATATGTGGCAGAAAATTCAAGGTGAAGTGTGTTCAGTCTCAGGTTCATTTTAGACACCATTAATTTGCCTCCTACTAGCTGTTCCGTGTGGTGGCTTTTGGATGGATTTTATAGAGATTTTAATCTTTCTTTATCCTGAGCCCAGACACTCAGGAACAGAAAGAATTTAGAAAAAAAAATAGCTTTGTATTATTTGAAAAGGTTTGCCTGTCCTAATGCAGAACTCTGAAGTGCAAGGGCTGGCTGTCTCTGCCTGAATCTTTTCAGAGAAAATTCTAAAATGGTATGAAAAGAATCTGTGACCTCATTATAGCTCATCCACCATGGAGGGGAAGTAGATGTGAGGCCAGGCCATCTTGATCCCAAAAGGAAACACAAGGGGATCTTATGAATAAGTGCTACTCTGTGATGTGTCTCTGAGGATATTCAGTGTGTGTGTGTGTGTATGTGTATTGTATATATGTAAGAGTATGTGAGTATGTATGTATGTGTATATGTGTGTGTATATGTGTGTGTGTATATATGTTGCATGAATGTTTGTGTATATATTCCAGGCCCCAGTTTGGACTCAAAATAAATATTTGAAATGAAGCTTCAGTGGTGAACCTTTTCTTGAGCTCTGGATATCTCCTCACAGGCCTATTATTTGGGTAAATTAGATCTCAAAACACACTCAAGGTTCAACATAAGGTAGAGTAGTTGGTAGCTATTCTTCTCTCACTGTTTTTAATACTTGTATTCATCTTAATTACCTTGATATCATATGAACAGTTATTTTTGAAAAATATATTTCATTGAACACTTTTCTCATAGTGTAAAAACATGCACCATCAGTTAAGAACATGTACTACTCACTCAAAAAACCTGAATTTGATTTCCAATCCTCACACTGGGCAGCTCAGAATGTTTGTGATTCTAGCTTCAGGGGAATCTGAAGCCATCATCTGTCTTCCAAAGTCACTGTTACTCCTATGCATATAACCAATAATACACACAATACATAATTAAAACAGTAAAACCAGTCTCATAAGGAAAAGTTGGATGTGTCATTTACCCAGAGCACTATCTTGGAACCATCATTCGCACCAAGCTTTAATGCACTTTGAATTTATAGGTTTCACTTTGAATCATGCTTATAGTTATGCCACCATATATCCAAGGTGATTTTTCTGAAGAGATCCTACCTTGGTCACCTCTATGGTCTTCTCTTCCAATGAGAAATACAACATCTACTGAACTTCTTGGGTGACTAAAATCTAAAGGAGAGATGGTATTTACTTAAACAATGCATCATGCACCCAGTAGGAGAAAAATGTGTTTCTGTTGTAGTTTGAATAAATATCTGTTTATACTATTCATTGCTGAGAAGCAAGGTCATCTATGTGTCTGAACCAGACACAAAGGACATAAAGAATGTCTATCTATATGCCTTCTAGCTGCACATATCCCTCCAATACTGTGCTTGGAAATCCCTCCATTTTGATTCATATTTTTCTGGATGAATCAAGCAAATACAAAAAGGGGAGATTTATTGACACTAATTAACCAGAGGACCTATAATGTCAGTACTCCTACCTAATCTGTCCAATTTCTTCTTGCTCCTGACAGCAAAGTGAGACTGGGAGTCAGACTGAGTAGCAATTTGTGTGACAGGTCACCAAGATTTTAGTTTATGAGTCCTACTCAGGGGAGCAGACCAAACAGAAGGTCCTGTCAGAGTAGACAGCAGGCCAGGAGGGGATGGATAAACCATGCTTTACTTTCTTCACCTGCATATTTATGCCCTTATCTCCTAAAACTCAGCCCTTCAATGACAGTCCTTCAATGGAATCTGAATTCAGATTCTCTGTTCATACACACACCACCCACTGTTTTAATTTGCATTATTATTGAAGAAGTTTAAGCAAGAATTGAAATATTTTCTTATCAAAAGCCATGATTGGGGCCCAGAGAGAAAGTTTCAGCTGGTAAAGTGCTTGTCGTGGCAGTGTGAAGATCTACATATTTTCTAATAAATCAATTATCCCATCTATCTTCTTCGCAATTTATCTATGAATATCTCTCTTATATCTATCTGTCTATCTATCTATCTATTTATCTATCTATCTACCATCTATCTATCATTTATTTATGTATCTATGTGTCTAAATTACATTCACATAATGCTTACTCAAATAGTCTCAATTACATGGCTAAGTTGTAATCTCTCTCTCTCTCTCTCTCTCTCTCTCTCTCTCTCTCTCTCTCCCTCTCTCTCTCTCTCTCTCTCACACACACACACACACACTATATCTATATATCTATATATCTATATATCTATATATCTATATATCT
>NW_021604639.1:5965751-5971062 GCF_004785775.1 Grammomys surdaster | reverse complement strand
TATATCTATATATCTATATATCTATATATCTATATATCTATATATCTATCTATATAGATACATACATACATTCACTCATATAGCAGAATCCTTTTTAGTGTTTTTTAATGTCATATTTGTCATTGTACATATCGAATAAAATGATCACAAAGTCTTTGATTCCAAGGAATCACTCAATTCCTCTGTGTGGTCACTGATCCTGTAGTACTGTATGTACTCAGCTTTTCCTAAGTATAATGTCATGATTTTGGTGATGGTGAAGAGGAAAGAAATTGATGTCATTCAGTCAAGGGTTTGAATTATAATAGTAAGAGCAAAGTAGAGTACTAGTGATATCTCATGTCTGATGTCTATAGTATTAAAGATAAATGACAGGTTCAGAAATTATCATGTGAGCTTAGAATTGTCCTTTTTCAAAACTAATATAGTCTTCTTTTTATTTATTTATTTTTATAACAGGAAATGCAAGATCCGCAGGAGTTATATCAAAAATAGAAATACTTCTAAGCCCACAAGACAGGGCAATCACTGACACATGAATTTAAGCCTTTAAAATGAATGAAGAGGTAGGCCTGGTGAAACAAACTTGCAGTCCTAGCTACTTAGGATGTAAGGCAGGCAGATCACAAATTTAAACCCCAGTTAAGTTACTGAGTTAGTTCAAAGTGAGCCTAAGCAACTAAGTAAGATCTGTCTCAAAGCCAAAATGCCTGTGGTTGGGGAAGCTGGGGATGTAGCTCGGTGATAGAGAGCTTGTTCTTGCTTAGCATGCATAAACCTGAAGAACAATGGCAGCCACAATCAGATTCCATTCTTATTAATTAGCAGGGATGGATTACATCCATGGATTCAAAGCCTAGATTTTCGAATGGACAGTAAGCACATGCTCTAGGTTTTCCATTGCTATTTCAGGTATGACCACCTAACCAGCCTAGCATGTTAGGGGCCTCGGTATCTAAACTTTCCTTCTAGAAAGAAATGAGGTACCATGGAACGTTGAAAGCAGAAAGTCAAATAAATATAGAAGGGATAAATAAACCTGGAAGATGGTGAAAAGAACAGGTGGGATCATGGAATTCATATACTGGGATATGGAATTCTGACTGAATGATAGGTTTCATGTATGGAGCATGTGCGTATGTGGCACAATGAAGCCCACATATGGCCACAAGAGTTACTGTTCAAGCTCATGTCAGCAAGCACCTTGTTTCTGTGTACTGAAGAACATGCTCTGGGCATGCTCCACCTGTCTCTATTATAACCCTTTTATACTCAAGAATGTGCTAGGTGGTGAACAAGTCCACATCTAACACTGTACCAGTAATAGCTTCATGGCAGACTCATTTGTACTGTACTGTTTAAAGACCATAGGAAGAAAGGTCTTTATGGATCCAGCTCTGACTCCCCTATCTCCACTTCAAGCTGCATTGTCTCCCATGAGCCTTATATTGTCCTTGAAGCTTCCACCTCTTTAAACTATTTTTAGGTGTATATTTATTCTCAATTATGTGTGTGTGTGTGTGTGTGTGTGTGTGTGTGTGTGTGTGTGTGTGGTTAAGAGAGCTATCAGATGTCTGGGAGCTGGACTTATGATGTGCTGGGAATTGAACTTGAGTCTTCTGGTAGGTCTGCTAACACTCTTAATGGCTAAGCCATCTCTCTATTTCTAAGTGACCACATCTTTAGCCTTAGCACTTTAGTAACTTTCATGAAGTCATGTGGGCACAAGAGGCTATGACAGAGTTCCAGGTATGACTCCTGTAGCTATTCTGTCACTTGGAATCTGCAATAACCATGGGAATGACTCAGCACAAAATCATAAATTTACTCAGAAAAGAATGAGACCTTTCTGGGATTGTGGTAGACAATGCCATGTCCCAATGTCAAAAGGTTGGACACATCTGTCAGAGTGCAAAAGAGGTCAACATACACTGGTATCAAGTGACAGTAGGGAAATGTGAATGGCTGTTTAGTGATTAATTTTTTTTTAAAAAAAGCTTTAACCTATTTTAGAAAAGGGAAGTATCAAAGGGGTCCGGATGATTCTCCATAGGATACGAAATGAAACTGCTGAAACTGCAGAATATCAGGGAATTTTTTCCCTTCTTTTCCTATCCCTCACCCCTTTAAAAACTCCTTGAGTAGAAATGCCCAGAATATTTTTCTCAGCTCTCACCATGAAGGTCGGGGTTGAGAAAATCTTTGGGTGGTCCCCAAATTGCCTTGCCTGCGTGAAAGGGGATATAAATTTATATTGCTGATGCTTTTCTAATCAAGAAACTCTATGCCTGTTATATGTTTTCTGATACCCTCTAACATAGTAGGGATTACTGTGGCTTTAGAGAAGAGTGATTGCTTAAAAAGGCAGTTCCTGCTACATATTCCCTCGAGATAGAAACCAATTTCCAAGCAACCACAAGCAATAACACCCAGGAAACAGACACCAGTATAAGACAGAGTCCAAATGGCAGCACACCCAGATACACAATGCTAGAAATGTTTGCATCCTCCACTTGCTTCACAGACTATTCTTTTTACCACAGGAAGCCAGCTTGTTGTTCTTGGGCAGATTTTAACAGATTGGAGATTAAGCTGAGGCATTACCTGAAACTAAATAGAAGAAGTAGAAAAACAAATCAAAATGTCCTTGTCTTGAGAAACTAAGTTTTGTGGGGAAGAGACTCAGTAAGGCATTTCAAAAAGAAAGTAGATTATACACAACACTCTGATTTATAGAAAAATATATTTATTTCAAGTGTATTTCCTGTTTGGTTGTGTGGACACTTAAGGAAATTGGGGTCAACAGGTCTAACCTCAATACTTTGAAAACGGACCCAGATCTTGGTTCCCAGACTGTTGGTCTCTTATGTAGGTGACAGTCTCTCTGCATGTATATTCTGGGTCTTCATATGAAATGAAGGGTCTAGAGCACTTTGTACCAGAATTGGGTGATACCAATGGTACAGAATGAGTACTTCAAACAAGAAACAGTATGCAGAAGGTGGGAGGTGTGGGGGTCAGCAGATCATCAGCTTGATAGGATCTAGAGCCATCAGGACACAAGCCTCTGGCATGGCTGTGAGCAATTATCTTGATGAGATTAAGTGATGAGGGAAAACCTACCCTACAAGTATCTGGATGGCATCATCCTCTGAGCTTCAGTCCTGAGCTGCATCAAAACCAAAAATACCCTATTCAAGCATTTATTGTGTGCTTCCTGACCATTGATGCAATGTGGAGGCTGACCAGAAGCCTCATGCCTCTTCTGTCATGTTTTCCCCACCATGATGGATTTCTCAAATTGTCAACCACAATTAAACCCTCACACTCTCAAGGTGCTTTTCTGAGAAAAGCAGTAGATGAAATTAGAGAGGCAGACAGAGAGTAAGAAAAGCCATTTCCCAGTAGCCATTGATGCTACACATCTTTCCAACCATATTAGAAATAGATAACTCTGTTCTCACTACCCAATAAAAACACCTTTGTTTTGAGAGGCTAATTCACTGAACCTTGGAGGAAGGAAACACGTGGATTAGACTTCAGATTGTGTGTTTCTTTCAGAAATAAACTATAAACTGATTCTCAAACAATAGTCAGTAGGTCAAATTTTATCTCAATGGCCACAACACAGTTTGCATGGACTACAATTAAAACTAATAAAATATAAATGAAGATGAGACAATTTTCCCAACTTTGCAGAATTTTCTAGACTCTGCAAAGCATCATGCCCTTGCTTTCCTCTCTCTGCCACAGAGTGAACCCGGATGTAAAGCGCTGTAGAGATTTCTTTCATGAAGAGTGGCCTGAGATTTCTGGGTTTGGTCCTCAATGAACTATAAAAACCTAGAACATTCTTCCTCAAAACCTAACTTAGTTTTATACCTATTGTCATGATAAGGTAACAAGATAAGATATTATCTGATAGGATATGATCTTTATATCCTCTTAAAAAGCATATCAACTATGTAAATACACGAAATAAATGTTTCTAAGGACAAATGAAGCAGGACTATGAGGAACCAAGATGAGAAGCTCACATCTGGGTTTTGCATTTTGGAAATGCGTCTGCTCCGTGGGCAGAGAAAAGAACACTGGCTTCTTCACCAATTTGAACATATGGTGATTAGAATAGGAGGGGTAGAGTAAACCCAAGAGGAGGATGCTAGACCAATCTGGTCATCACAAGGAAATGCATAGTAAAATAGCAATAAGGTAATCCTTCAGCCCAGTGGAATGGTTCCACTGAATGAGAACAGCAATACTGGTAGGCATATATACTAAGAGTAACTCCCACTACAGGAAGGAATGAGAAACCACTGCAGCTACTGTCAGACATACTCAGTGGACGTTTCTAATCTAGGTGAGCTTAGATGTGATTGACAAGAATAAGGCCAGATCTGAACAACTTAAAGAAAATCTAGCCTCTGAATCTTATTCTTCATAATAACAAGAATAATGTTCAGTGCTCTTAAAACAATGTCATCCAGCAGGTTGGCAAGCTGGCTCAGCGGGTAAAGGTGCTTGCTGCCAAGCCTTACCACCTGAGTTCAATTCTCAGCACTCACATGGTACAAGAAGAGAATAGAATCTTACAAACCAACCTCCTTTGACCTTTACACATTGCATGGTAGCAGCAACTTACCCTCCTACAAAACAGAAAAATGAATGTATTAAAAAGAAGTATTACTCAGCTAACAGATAGAACGTAAATCCTAGCTGGCAAAAGTAAATCCCTTTTTTTTGGAGAGAAAAAAGCAATGACAGAGAAACAACACTTTGTCAACAGAGGAGGGAGTGTATTCAACAGGCTGTGAGCTGCAAATAGCACAAAGAAACCAATTCAATGCAACAAAGACAAAAACTGTAACACACTTGAAAAGAAAGAAAATTGGACTTAATTATGTTCACCTTGTCTTTTTCTTTTAAGGTGTCAAAATTTGTGCCTCAGTTGGGGGCAAGTTGGCTCTGAGCTGATAGCACAGGAGCAGGGTTTGTGTCTAGAAGAGCTGAGCTTTTCCCTGAGTGGCACTAAGTTACCACAGGCTCCACATTGAAGGGCTCATGCCTTCCCAATGTGACCGAAGCTCAGAATACAGTGATTGAAAATAGGAACTGATAAAGGATGGGAGAGGGCTTGTTCAATCCGAATTCTGAGATGCCTGCTGGAGAAATGAAGGTTCCTTTTAGTTTATTGGTGTCTCATAAAATAAAATATGCATTTTCTCCCATTCCCATTATCTCTAGAGATACCTTTTCTCCTTTCTTCCTTCCTTCCTTCCTTCCTTCCTTCCTTCCTTCCTTCCTTCCTTCC
>NW_021604639.1:5949078-5965351 GCF_004785775.1 Grammomys surdaster | reverse complement strand
TTCTTTCTTTCTTTCTTTCTTTCTTTCTTTCTTTCTTTCTTTCTTTTACTTTCTTTTGTGAGGAAGCTGCCAAATTACTTATCTGAAGGGGAATACTGAACAAATATATGTCCTAATTACCAGGAAAGAACACAAGCTTTTGCAGCCACACTTAAAAGGGGCAAATTATAATTCTTTTCTCTAGCAATTACTCTGAGGTGGACAAGCTAGGAGTTGTTTCGCATGCAAGTCTAGATCACAGAAGCCTACCTGGGTTACCAAGACCAAGCAACACAAAGTTATATGACTTTAGAGCTCGAATTTCCCCACAGACATAATTCCTTTATGGTTTTTGCTAATACCTTTAGAAAATGCCTCACCTTTGAAATAAAAAGGAGTGTGGAGAAAAGAGTCTGACTGTTGACCCCTGTCAGAAAGAAATCTGAGAACACACACACCTCTGCACCTGCTTTGAGATGTATATATAGTCACTCTAAAGGAGTCTTGAAGAGTCTTAGTAGGATAAGGAAGTATGGGTCTAGCTCACATTTTTCAAAGGACATGCTATCTTTTGGGCAAAAGATGTATGCTACAAGCAAAGTGAGATAAGAATGTCTTATTATGAATGTATGAATCAGGAACGAAAGTTTGTCATCTGCCATCTGTCTTACCTGTACTCTGTGGCAGGCAATGGTGTTGCCAGTGGGCACTAGGAGGTTGCGGCAATGGCACAGACTCACAGAGAGACTGAGAAGGAAGGAAGTGGTAGACTTTAAGCCTGATCTCGATACACAAGCATCATTCATAAAACAGCATAGGAGGGAAGTGCCTCGGGGTGGGGCAGAACATAAAGCAGGGCTAAGCATCAAAACGGAAACTGACACACACTGTGTGCACACAGGAGAAGAAAACAAGGCTGAGCTGCAAGAAGTGAGCTTAGAAACAGACCTGGAGGGAAGCCCCAGATGTTAGTTTTCAGACGTGTGGGCTTTATCCCAGGGCAACAAGTAAAGCATTCAAGTGCTTTGGGCAGGAGACTGTACTGATAGAGGGGGGTCTTTAGGTACCTGGAAGCAATGCTCAGACTAATCGTTATGAACAAGGGATGCAAGAGGCTGGGAGTCTACTTTTGAAATGAACTTGGCCTTAAGCAAAAGGCTTTTTAAAGTAGTAGTAATGCTCAATAAAATTAGGTGGTAGAATATCTGTACAAATCCTACACCCAGAAAACCTTAAATATTTTGTTTTTGTTTCAGTATGTTTGTGTGTGTATATGTGTGTGTGTGTGTACATGTATGCACACATGCATGTAGTTGTATGAAGTTGCTCAAGAGGGCCATAAGAAAGAGTTTGAGTCCTTGTAGCTAGAGTTATAGGTAGTTCTGAGCCATGTAATGTGGCTTCTAGGAAATAAACCCAAGTTCTCTGCAAGAATAACAAATACTTTAATTGCTAAATTCTCTCCCCATCCCCATAAGCTCCTCAATCTCAGTGCAACAAGATACCATATACTGCATATTGATTTTAGGTTGAGGAGGCACAAAAGGGTTTATGAGTTAAATAGGGGCAAGACAAAAGGATGAGTCAGAGAACATTGGTTCTGTTAGGTGCAGAGAGTAGTGTTTCTGTAGGAAGCTGCTATAGATGAGGGAGTTTAGGCACAGAGAAACACAAGACAATGAGTGGAAGCCTGCAGTGCAGTGAAGGAAGAACAGAGTCAGGTAGCTTGGGCAGCATGTAAGTACTCATGAGAGATGGTGCATACAAGGGAAGAATACTCACACATTCGCACTAAAGGCCTGGCATAGAGCTCATTCCTTCACTGAGAGTGGCTGAGGCAGTGTACTCATGGAACTCGGTTATGGTGGTATCAGGAACAAAGGAAAGGGTTTCGTAGCAGTGTGGAGATCTATACAATACTGACATTGATGTCAGCACTGACACTGAGGAACATGAACCCCTAGTGTATGCTCTTCTTTTTTTTTTCTGAGTCCACCTCACCTACTGACTGGCTAGAACACTGGGGTGTGGTAAGGTCTTCTGTGCATTTTCCAAGCTAGCAACCACGGTATCAGTAGACTTTCATCTCCTACAAAGAAACCTGATCTCTGCAAATGGCCCACTTCGGATGATATGGTATACAACAGACTTGAGCCAATCCATAAGCAGACTTGTATTAATTCATTTCATAATCCTGAGTGAGGCTGGAGGAACCAAATAAATATCTTTTCTATACTCATGGTTTCTATAAGATGTGCCTGTATGGCAGTCCTGATAGCGCTGGCAGAATGTATTTCAGTTGTGTGAGAGTTAAAAGAACAATCAAGATATTCCTGGCCTTGTATCAAAATGCAGAAAGAATGCTACTATACAGAATCAGGAAGGCCAGAAACTGTCCAGATAAAGCAGTGTGTCATCTACATTTTGTAAGGTTATTTCCTCATTTCTAACAGTGAACAGTCACCCTAAAGCCTCCTATCACTATTATGTGCAATCATTTTCAGAAATAGACACATTATACCAATCACATGTCATATCTACTAGAGTGTGGATAAAAGACTTCTTGTATGAGGTTAGTTCGCAATCATTGCTAGAATCCTGATTAGCTTTCAGTGAGGTGGCAAGTGAGTATTTGCAGATATCTCTAATATGAGGTTCTACCAAACTTTTTTTTTGCCTTTTAATCTGCTTTATTAGGTTTGCAGTATGGAATGTGGAGCTTCCCATGCAACTGATTCTGCTAACAAAAGAATTATAGACTGAGTAAAAAAACACAAGTTTCAATTAGAAGCTGGCAACAGGAGGAGATCTACACAAAAGGAGCAATCTCGAAACTTGTACATCACAAAGCAGGGGTCCCCATATCACCTTCAGAGGAAACCTCAGGACTCAGGGCATAAGGCAAAACTCATCATGGTGGTCATTGTGAGGGGGGTCGGTGCTAACATCACGCATGGTATAGCTCAGCTGCTTTTCCCGTAACTTCTCCATGAGCTGTCTCATATCCTCCCCAAACCTCTGTACATTCTCCTCTCTCATCCTTGCCTGGGGCTCCCCAACCCTATACACCAGGTCCCATCTGTAGTGAGCGATGGGCTGCCTAACCCGGAACCACCTGCGACCTCCTCTAGGCGCACAGTTTTTGCCAGCCTCAAAAGTCAGGGCCACAACTGGCTCCCTTTTGATAGTATCTTGCGGCTTTTCTTCCTTCTCCTCCTTTTTCTGGTGGTCATTTTCCATGTTGAGATCTTTTACTTCTTGATTTTTGGACTCCATTACTCCTGGGCCTATCCTTGCCTTCTCCTCTTGCTAGAGATGCTCACCACCAGGTGTGCCGCGAAGCTTCTGCTCCTTGGACCTGCTCCGCTCTTCCTCCTCCTGCTGCTGCTTTCCGCACCGCCCGGCCCGCGCGCTCTGCGCCACCAGGAGCTGCGCCACCATGAACAGGTGCCTCCGTTAGGGATGGCGGGCTGGAGAGAGCTCTACCAAACTTTAAAAAAAAATTTTCTGTAGTAATAGGTGTATGAGTGTGTGTGTGTGTGTGTGTGTGTGTGTATGTGTGTGTACTCATGCACACATATGTATACATATATAATTACACTGTAAGTCAGTGCACTGATGCATATATGAGAGTTCACACAACTACTTGTAGGCATCACAAAAGTTGGCGTTTCCTACAATGATACCCACAGGCATGATGTGCGTTGGACTGCTCTATTTATTATCCTATCCCACTCTGTTCAATTTATTCAACTCTGTTCCATCCCATTCTCTTCTATTCTCACACTCAATTCTATTATAGTTATCAGCACTTATTCACTAGGATAGTTTTAACACTGTAGAAAAATTAAATAGAAACTACAAAGAACTCGCATGTATTCTTTTTTCCTTAGCTACTATCACATTTAGCATATTTTCTCTTGTCATTAGGAACACCTCACATTAGCATGGCTTCCTTGTCATAATTAATGAAGCATTGTTAATATCCTCTCCTTGACTAGAGAGAGCTTAAGGATGTTATTAGAGCTCACATGTATGCTCTACTCTCAGTGGATCCAGGACTATTCAGAAAATTCTCACCGTTCTGGAAGTCCTCAGAGTTTCACCTGTCCATCCTTCTTTCCCCAGTGAACTAGATACCTCTTACATTGCTATGACAAAGACAACGTATGGAAGGGAAGAAGCATTATGATTTGAAGCCCAGTCCATCATGGGGGGAAAGCCTAGTGGCGGCAGCTGGTCACATTGCATTTGTAGCCAAGAGGCAGAGAGAGATGAATGATGGTGCTTAGTTAATTTTCTCTTTATTACCCAGTCTGGTACCATAGGCTTATGAGATTTTACTACCCAAATTGAGGGTAGGACCCCCCGCTTAGTCAAACCTTCCTAGAAACCCCATAAACAGACTTAGAGGTATGTTTCTGTGGTGATCCTAAATCCAGTAAAGTTGGTGATGCAGACTGGCTATCATACCTACACACTCATAACAATCTCCCCTCCTGGCTACTCACTGCAGAGTTATAAGAGGTAAATGAACTCATGGAGCTATGCAAAACATCTGACATATAGCAATTCATTACCAACTGCAAAGCTTCAATCACTAGCCCTCATCACTCCATGCACCTTTCACGTTTGTCTGGAGCATACTAAGCATTTTTTAAGAAAGCTGAAGGAGTGCAATTCTCATGGGCTTATTTATCTGTTTTAGCTTTTCAGAAGAGCCAAGTCAGAAACATTGAAAGGTCTGTGATTTTGTAAGTGTGGAGAGGCAGGAGAGTGTAAAAAGATGAGGAGAGAGCATAACACTAAGCTCGCAAAGAAGAGAATCAAAACAGGAATTGGCAGACAGGGGTCCATATGATTAAAGCTGACCGCGAGGAGCGAAGAATGAACGTCATTCCACTGGTCCCATTCAGAGGTCGGAGGTGACCTTTTCAAATGACAAAAAACATCTCAGCTTCCTCTTTAAGTGGCTATGAAAGCAGGACCTCAATTACATGACAGAGTATAAAGTTCTAGTCTGTTCTGTGCCTATTGAAATCGAGGTAGCTTTGTCCCATCCTCAGGAACATTTTGCAGACGCATTCAAACAATTTTCTGTGTTCTGTGGTTCAGAGGAAGAACTTCAAATTGGGAAGTTGACCTGTTGTTGAATATGGTAGAGATGGCCACGCATGACTGGTTTAAATTTAAATTAAGCCCAGAGAATTAAAACTTTATGTCCTCAAATATTTTTTATTGTTATTTATTTTTATTTGTATGTGCATTAGTGTTTTGGCTGCATGTGTGTCTGCATGAGACGCACATGCAGGCGAAACTGAATCAGATCTCCTGGAACAGGAGTGACAGACAGTTTTGAGTTATCTGATTTAAATAAAAAGCAAATATAGACTATAAAAAATTCTCATGGAAGAAGAAGGCTCAGAGATATGCCAGTAAAATAGTAGTGAGATGTATCTAGAGGTGGGGCAGAGAGAGCTAAGTTCTGTGCAAAGCACCTCTTAGCTCTGCCTGCCCCAACTCCTTTGCTTGTTATAGGAATAGGTCCTGTGCCAATGTAACCTTACACTATATTGAGTTTTCTTTAAAATGTAAACAGCAAAGATTAGTGCTAATGTCCCTACTTTTCAAAGCCAAACATTCAGGATTTTATATCATCTCCTAAAATACTTTGAAATACAAAATTTATGACCCATTGGTATGTAAGAAATTTTATTGTTGATGTGTATAGCAACATACTTAAAGGTTGAAGTTTTTAGAAGGAACTCAGGCAGGTTATACAGGTAAAGTATGACTAATTAAGTTGGAAAAATATACCATGGACAGTGTGAAAAATTATATAATTTAAAATATCACCCATAATCCTAATGCCATTTTTGAGTTCCTTTACATTATATTATTTATGAGCTTAGAGATTTGTCTATCATCTATCTACCCATCTATCTATCATTTATCATCTATTATCTATTATCTGTCTGCCATCTATCTATCATCTATTTATCATCTATTATCTATCATCTATCTATATATCTACCCATATGTCTATCTATCCATCTATTATCTATCTATCTATCTATCTATCTATCTATCTATCTATCTATCTATCTATCATCTATCTATCTATGTATCTATCTATCTATCATCTATCAATCATATTTTATCTATCTATTATCCGTCTATCTCTCACCTATCTATCCATCCACCTATCATCTACCTATCTTTTTACCTGATGTGCTGAGGATGGAATCCAGTTAATGGTGCATGCCAGCAAAGCATTCTTCCACTGAGCTGCATTTCCAGTCCTTAATATTAATTTCTACCCAAGGAGTAATTGACACAAAGTCAATTGCTTATTTCATATTACTTTAAAAGCCTGTAGAATATGTACCTAGAGAAGAAGTGGTTCAAGATTGAATATTATTTTGACCTGCATGATTGTACAGATCAATAAACTAACTTTAGTTGAAAATAAGTAGATGATCACCAGGATGGGAGAGGACAAGAAGACAGCCAATCTCTGACTTAGAGAATTATACACCAGACAGTCCTCCCTTCACCATGTGCACAGGATGTACAAAGTGTATTTAATTTTGGTCTCTATCAAAACATCTTGACTGGGCAGTGGTGGTGTACACCTGTAATCCCAGCATTGAGGCAGAGGCAAGCAGATCTCTGAGTTTGAGGCCAGACTCTACAGAATGAGTTCCAGGAAAGTAAAGGTTATACAGAGAAACCTGATCTGGACAAACCAAAAGTAAAGAAAAAGAAAAAAAAGTATCTTGAAATCCTGGAACTAAAAAATCTGCCAGAAAGTAAGATTATCTCCTATTCAATAGATTGGGAAAAAAATCCCAGTTCAGTCTGTGAGGTCAAGGAAGAGATTAAAGTTTATAATGAAGTAACCTTGAGCTCTATTGTTAGATATTGCAAAAAAAAAAGTTGTTTTTGTGACAAAACAAGAAACAATTTGACATGGTTCTGCTTGGCCCTTTGGCATGAAAAATCCTAAGGCTGCTGACATTCTGGCTGCACCCTTCACAGCTGTGTAATCACTGGGGTCTAGGAGTCCTGACTATACTTAGTTCAGCCCGTGGATTCCGTTTGAGACCAAGACAATGGAACTTATAATTAGCAAACTACTATAAGTCTAGAACTATGACACATGAATAGAGCTCTTCCTTTTTCTCTTCCCCTCTCCAGGGCCATAAAAATAGAAGAAGGAACTGGCAATATTTGCACTTCCATTCAAACCACCTTTAATAAAAATATAACCAAAGATGGAACTTGGCAAGAACAATGCCCAGTGAGAGAAGCAGGGTGAACCTAAGTTTCTTCTGACACTCAAACTTCTTTCTGACGTGCAGGTGGATATGAGCCTGTCAGAGAGGAATTGCTAACAGATGCCTTGTATTTACATCCCCAGTACAGGGGGTCGCAGGTCATCCATGGTGATGCATTCAGAGCCGAAGCAAGTATGTGAAAAAAATCAAGCACAATACAAAACCCTATAGGCTATATATTTTTCCTATGTCCTAAAGCATTTCACATAGAACTAAAGTTAATCTGTCTTCCTATGCTTCATGCCCTGGTATCTTCTTTGTTCTACTACTTCTGGTCTCTGGACCTATTATTAAATATAATAAGGGTCACTTACACACAATACTGCCAAACCATAAAAGTCAGTCTGATAAACTGAATGGCTAAGTATTAATGAGCATGTGGTGTATATGGCATGGATCCTGAGAAGAAAGAGGTAGATCATGTCCGAAGTAGAACTGACTGAAATCATGGGAGACCTCATCACAGTGCTTAGGAAAATGTGTGATTTAAAACTTGTGAGTTGTTTACTTATACATTTTTCCATTTAATATTTTCTTAACTGGTTAATTAGTTGACTGTAGGTAACAGAAACTTGAAAAACAAAATCATGAATAAGAGAAATCATATCCAACTCAATCACAAATCCAACTCAGAAACTACTACTTTTCCTTGGACCACCGACAGTAACTCCTATTTTGGCTCCTTACTAATTCCTGCTTGAGCTCTTTGATGGATGTCAGATCAATATTCCAAAATAGCAGGTCAATTTCCAGTTCAAAATCACCGTGACTATGCACCTCCTGGAAACAAAGAATGGGACAGCAATGTTCCTTTAAGTTTAATCTTGATTTATTTTTGGGCATGTCCTCTCCAACTCTGTCCCACCTAGAGTTCCCAAAGTGTCCTGATTCTCCTTGGTTCACAGGCTTTTCCCTACTCGCTGTTTCTTTTGCCGTGTCCTCCAGCCAGTTTGCAGTTCCTCTGCCAGACTCTTTCCATCACAGGCACCATCCATCAAAATCTTCCGTCTTCCAAAGTTCAACCAGGTGAATCAATTCTTCCTGCCTCATCTCAGCAGACAATTTCCTTTCTGTCTGTCTCAGTCTATCCTGCTTTCTGTGGCCCGTTTTCCATAATTAAATAAATTTGAAAATGTTTAAGTAGTATTAAGGTGTTTGGATGATCTTTAAAAAGCAGCTTCTGGCTCTGTCTGTAGAGATCTCTGATTCTGATGAGGCAGTCACCCCCTCACCCCCTTTGTCCAGTCTGCAATCAGAGCCCAACTCTTCTCTTTCTCTTGTTGTGGACACTGTTCTGAGCTGAGTTTGAGACACTCTCTTCTGAACATTATTCCCAAGTGCTCCTTGGTCTTCAGACTTTTCATCTATTATTACAACACTTGGTTTTAACTCAATTCTGCTAAGTCAGATTATTGATAATTCCTCCTTGATTTGTGAGCCTCTGTGAATCTAAAACCCTCTTTCTCCATTTTTTTAGGCCATGTCTGATCCCCTTGCCTTCACCAAGAATACTAACAAGTGACCTATTTAACTGGAATACTAACCCCCTGCCTCTGGTGGTTCCTCTAATTTTTACCCATCTACAGATCCCACTTTGATCTTTGGCTCTATCTATACTGTATCAGAATCTGGCCCAGAACTCTACCAAGGCCTTTCTTTCTCTACTTCAAGAGTTCTGAATAAATCTGCTTTGACCATTTAGCCATCCATCCCATTGTTCAAAAGGGGCATGATCCTGTCAACCGTTTAAATCCTGCTACCTCTAACATTGTAACTCAGTACCTCATGCTATGTTGTAGTCTTTCATCTTTCTGCCATGCTAACCTTCTACAAAACAGTTCTTTCTAATGAAAAAAAAAAAAAAAAGAAGAGCATCGAATGGTCCATTCCATTTGATCTTCACAACACTGAACAACAGGCTGAAGTTAACATTTTATGCTATCGAAGAAATGAAATTCAAGGAGGCAGAGTGACTTGACCATAGTGAAGTAAAAAGAAATGATGTCTAATAGTGAAGGAAGCACAGAGCATTACCAGATCCACATGCAACCCCACACCTGAAGCTAAATGTTACTGTTTTCTAGTTCACTCTAGACAGCATAGGGTTGACAACAGGATGAGAGAAAGATTGTACAGAGATCTCGTCTTCCTTGTTATTTCCCTTTGCCCCTGCTTAGCAGAGAGGAAATAATCGAAACAGCTAACATTTATTGAATGCTTGGCAAAAGGCAGGTGCTATATATAGACACCTTACCTGTAACTACCTCATTTGTCTCTCTTGATAGTGTCTATGAGGTGCTTATGACTACTGAGTACAGATGGGGGAAGGAGATTAGGAAATTAGTTTGCCCAAGGGGGAATGAGCATTGAATCAACACCCATGTGCTTTAAAGCCGCATTTTTAACCTTCATGTCAGGGCTGTTCAAATTTTAGTGTGCCCAGGAGTCACCTGGAGACACTGTTGACTGCTGTATGTGACTCTGCAGAACTTTGTTGGGTCATAGATTCCACACTGTCAGTAAGCTTTTCCACTGGTGGTACTTGGACCACATCTGAGTACTAGATTCCTTTTATTAATCCCTGAAAGGACTGAATGTGTCGTCACCTAAGTGACTTGAGTTCCAGTTTCAGAAAGAGAGAGAGAGAGAAAGAGAGAGAGAGAGAGAGAGAGAGAGAGAGAGAGAGAGAGAGAGAGTGATTTTCTCTCTAAGCTATGTCCACTCTTTCATTTTGTTGAGAGCACCCATAGTCATTCTCTGTGACAGTCCATACCTCTAGCTATTCCTTCCCTCTTCTCTCATAAGAATATCTGCAGTATGAAGCATATGTAGCAAGATTCTGGGAAATATTTAACAATATCCATGACATACTTTAATCATCCTTCTTCTATACAGAAACAACCTTCTACTTATTACAGTCTCTGTGTCCCACCTGGTTTTTGAGTGAGACACATTTTTTTCATATAGAGTATGCCAGTTCATGTAGCTTGTCATTAAGCATCCACTCAAATGAAATTTGTCGATGAACTAATAGAATACAATAGCTTGCTTTTCCAGTATTGGAGATGAAATGTAGGGCATTGGGCATGCTAGCTGACTGCTATACCATCCAGCCATTTCCCAGGATTCTTGTTAAGCTGGAATTAAACTTAGAATCACTCTGTACCCCTAGTGGGTCTTGAACCTGCAATCCCCCTACACCATCTTCCTGAGTAGTTAGAATTACAGCCTAGTGTCTCCAGTTCAATCTATAATTTTTAAAGGTGAAGGGCTCCTTGTAAAAATTATATGAGCTAACAAAATGAGTTTTCTCATTTGTTTATTTTTGCTTTTACATTTTAATTTATTGAGAGAACTTGGCAAATAATAGATATTATAGAAAGGAACCCAAAGTCTATGTACTTCAGTGGTTTTCTATATATTTAGAACAGCAGTGCTGAAGCTGTGGAGCTTCCCCTGGATCTTTTACTTTCAGTATCAAATATATTCTTATGTACTTATATAAAAACAAAAAATAAAAAGTCCACATCAATGTCAAAACCAGGAAAACAACTAACTTTATGTCCTCTCCTTCATGACTCAAGTATCTGTTACCTGCATTCTGTCCTTCCTCAACACTAATACCCTGTCTTTGTTTCCTTTATGCATGCTGTGTGTTCTGTATCAATGTGTTCAATTTTGTATGTGTATGTATATATACACATAAATTATATACATACACATATGTTTACATATTATATATTTTATGTGTATGTATTTTATATATTTATTATATAGTATATTTGTCTAAATTATATAATGATAAATAAAAATAATCAACATACATAAAACATTTTATATATATATATATGTATATACATATATATATATGTGTGTGTGTGTGTGTGTGTATAATAAGCCAGGATCTGTATATGAAGGTGAACATATGGTTCATTATTCCATCATTGTCTAGCCTCCTGAAATGAATTAGTATGTACTGGGCTTGTTCCTAATGATCAATTTGAAAATCAAAATCCATAATTTTATAATTACATGATTTCCATATCTTAAGACAATCATTTTAATGTGTACATGTAGGATGCTACAAAACTATTTTATTTAATCAATTACATTCAGCTTACTGGGTCTTGCTTTGTTTTGTTTGCTGATTCAGAGGCTATGATATGATGTTATAATTAATGTCACTTTCCAATACCTTGTTACATACAGTTAGCCCCCACGGATGTTTGCTCTAAAATGTGCCCCTCCCCACAGCCTCCCTTTAGCTTTTGGGAAGTGAAAATAAATCCATTTTCATTAAATTCATCATCCTTGGATGATCTGTGGTGGTCACAATGGCAGGCCTTAATTGCTTTCGATGTTCCTATAAATTAACTTTCAAGCATTGCTTTCTAATCACAGATCATCTCTCTGTAAATCTTCCTCCCTGCAGGGTGGAAGGATCCCCCATTCTCTCATACTCATCCCTTCCTCTGAAGTGCTACACTAGGAATTTTGGGAGTAATTTCTTTAACATTCTCAATGCAATCCTGAGTGGCAAGGTCATTTTACAGATGGAAACTAAAGCCGAGGGAAGGAAATTATCACTAATATCATTTCTATTACCCAAATTGCTGCCAACATTACTGAGAGCAATTAAAGACATAACAGATCCAAAGTGGTGAACTTGACATTGTTCTGATTGATCGCCTACTCCACTGATGGTCACATCTGTAAAAGCAACAGCTCACTCTCTAGTACCAATTTCTGTCCTAGTTTGCTTTCTATCGCTGTGATAAAAACCATGACCAAAAACAACACAGGAAGGAAAAAAGTTATTTCATCTGTCAAGTTATAGCCCATCATGAAGGGAAGTTGGCAGGCATCTAAAACAAGAACCCGGAAGCAGGAACTAAAGCAGAGGCCATGGAGGATGACTGGTTACTGGCTTGTTCTCCATGGTTTGCTCAGCCTGCTTTCTTATAGAACCCAGGATTACCTGGCCAGAGGTGGTACCACTCCCAGTGGACTGAGTACTTCCCACATCAATAATTGATTAAGAAAATGGGGGGTTCTCAGAAACTGAGCCACCACCAGAAAACACACACGGGCTTAAACGAGGTCTCCAACACATATATAGCAATACAGCTCAGTCTCCATGTGGGTCGCCCAACAATTGGAGTAGAGGCTCACCCTAAAGCTGTAGCCTGATTGTGGTATCCAGTCCCCACAGGGCTGCCTTGTCTGGCCTCAAAGCAAGAGGATGTGCCTACCCTGGCAGAGACTTGATACGCCAGGGTGTGTGTTGGGGGAGGGGGAAGCACAGGGGGAGGACCCACCATCTCAGAAGAAAAGAGGGAGGGGGATGAGAAGAGAGCCTCTGTGAGGCAGAGACCAGGAGAGGGCAGGCAGCATCTGATGTAAATAAATAAATTAATTAAAAAATAAAATAAAAATGAAAATAACATTTACAGGAAAAAAAGAGAGAAAGAAAATGGATGTGCCTACATGCCAATCTAATAGGAGTATTTTTCATAGTTGAGATTCCCACGGCCCAGATGACTAGCTTGTGACAAGAAGCTTTGTGTCTAGCTTTGTGACAAAGAAATTACCAGAATACTATCTATTCTTTTTAGAATGTTGGAGGGATAGAAGTCCAAGATTGAGTCTTCTTGGCTCATATACTATGCCTTTCTACTAGGCCTTTATATAGTTCTAGAGTAGAAGGAGTAAATGAGATCCCTTAAGTTTGTTCTGTTAGGTCTCAACTCTATTCATGATTGTTCTGTCTTTATCCCCAAGCACCTTCTAAACAGCCCACCTTTGGAAGTCAATATTTTAACATATCGATTTTAGGAGATGAAACCATCTAAACCATAACACCTATGACTACTAACACTTCTATAACAAGAAGGCACTGCTCCTGTAGTCAAAACACATACATGTGTTCATATAGCAAAGTGAAGTGCTCTAGGTGCATTAAAAGATGTGTGTTCCTGCCCCTCAGTGTTAGCCCCACCTCTTGTCCAAGTCAAGGGTTTTCAGTGCTTTCCTCTTATGTACAAGATGAAATGAAAAGCTCCTTAGAACAGAAGGTTCTCACTTTTTCTCCAACCTGCTATCCCACAGGAGACTCTAGTTAAGTCTCACTTCATATTATGTTTTTTTAAAAACAAAGTTATAGTACTATAATCCTATAGTCATATAGTCCAAAGCATCTTTGTGCCTATACCTAGAAGCAATCCAAAGGTACAGACCATGACAGCTTGATCACATAGCTTGCATCTGGTCTCACAGTGAATAATTCACAGCATTAAAAAATACACACACAGCTTATCATCGATACTGATCTGTAGCTCATCAAAGAAAGCTGCTTATTAAAGCATCACTGCAGTTTTTTCTAGCACTCTTGTCAGAGAGACCTGCAGCAAGAATTGAATAAGCATCTTGCTGAAAGAACACGTTGAAATTGGATAGGGTTTGCAGCCTCGGGATAATGAGACATTGCATAAATAGAATTTCCTTTTTTTTCTTTATGATACATTGGAATGTAAACATAGCATGTGCACACATGCACATGCAAACACACACACACACACACACACACACACACACACACACACACAGAGGTTCTGTTTTATCACGTAGCAAACTTCCTCTAAGAGTTTCTTCTATGGGCTGTGCAGTGGTTTCCTCTGGCCTTACATGTGTGCTGCTTGCAACAAAGGTCATGCCTTTAATTTTAAGCCCATTTCCACAGTGTTCTTCTCATCATGAGCACAAGAACCCCCTTGCTTCTCTTAGATGGTAACTATGTTTTTCCATGTTCTGAAACTGTTCAAAACCCTTCTTTGAGTTAAAAAAAAATCTCTAAACTATAGACCTGGATTTCCATGAAAGCAATCACCAGTTTCTCCTGATTGCTATGGCTGTGTTTCTGCATTATCTTTCTTGAAGATTTATTTTATTTATTAATTTTTAAAATATTTGTTTTATCTATGTATGAGTGTTTTTCTTGCAGAGGACAGAAGAAGGCATTGGGTCCTCTCTAACTGGAGTTGTAGATGGTTGCGAGCCACCATGTGGGTGCTAGAAACTGAACCCAGATTCTCGGCAAAAACAGTAAGCAGTGTTTTCTGTACATAGGACTGAGAAAAAGGAAGAGAAGCATATTTATTAAGGAATCAAGCAACTCTACAGTTGCTGTGACAATCAGCCTGAAGATGAAATGACTTTGCTGTGCTCTTGGGGAGACACCCTGCATAGGAATGATTAAGCATGCCTAGGTACACAAGGCAGCTGAGTTGAAAATGGCATTACCTTTTGTTACATGCCTGTAACATGAATTACATGCCTGTAACATGAATTACATGCCTGTAACATGAATTACATGCCTATAATATCAAGTATATTTCCTCATTACAAACATCTCCTTCTGACACGTTGGTGTGTATATGCTTGTTTGAGTACATGTGTATGGAGGCCAGAGGTTGATCTTGGGTGTCCTCCTCAATCGCTCTATGCCTTGTTTACTGAGACAGAGCTGCTCACTGGCCTGGAGCTCACTGATCTGGCTGGCCAGCATGCTCCCCAACTTCTTGTCTCCATCTTTCCTTCACTGTATTAAAATTAAAAGCATGTGTCACTTTGCACAGCCTTTCACAATGGTGCTTGGATGCTAAGTACTTTACCAACTAAGCCATCCCTCCAGCCTCCTGTATCTGACTTTCATTTTAGGTATGTATTTTAGAAGATGGATAGCCATTTTTGTTCAATTTTAAAAGCAGATTGTTCTGTTCAATAGGATCAGTCTCAAATTTTAAATGTTTTCCTAACATATAATTATCATCTTCCAGAGACCCAAAGTACTGTCAATGTGAGTGAAATCAGAATGTAAATATTTTATCAACAGCTGTCAAATCTCAATTGGCAGCAAACAGAAGGCCCCTGAATTACTATCATCTAAACAGAAGACTACATCACTTAATTGACAGATAAAACATTCTTTTGGTTTCCATGTTTCTGTCAGCATCTTTAGTGTGTTAACGTGGTGTGCCACTATACACAGTTGCTGTGACAATTAGCATGAAGGTGAAATGACTTTGGTGTGCTCTTGCAGAGACACCCAGCATAGGGCAGCTATCTGCCTTTCCATCATGATATCTATGCTGTGTGCCCCTGACATAGGCTGAATACCAGTACCAGTGGACTACTACTATGTCCGCAAAAAGGTAAGAGTTTGTCATCAGCAGTTTGAAAAATCAAGGTTTGACTTTTTCATTATTCATTCAACTAACCTTCTGACTAAGAATGTGCTAGGCTTAACAAATAATACCTCGTAGGATGCACAAAACTAACCTACCAGCCCTGTAGGTCAAAGAGGCCACTGAATTGAGATTTCTCAAGTGGTCTTTCCAAACAACTTATGCTATTTTCTGTTTGTACCACTGTCTGGCTCTTTGTCCTTTTTCTTATTGGCCCCTCCCTATTTTTCCAACCTTGCCCACTGAAGCAGCAGACATATTGGAGCGCTCTATAAATATTGTTTCATTTCTTTGAGGGTTACTGAGCCTACAAGATATTCTGACTCTACTGCCACACCTTTAATAAATATTTATAAGTCTCCTGAATGGAAAGGTGCACTTTAGGGAAGGAGCATAACAGATGAGGCCCTGTACTCTTGGAGGTTATACTGCATCATGGTGAGGGAAAGACAGCAAAGTATAAATTAGTGTGATCCCATTACATCTATCTTGCTCTTAACCTTAATCATCAATATCTGCTAACAAGAGAACATTTTGACATGACTTTTAAAATTAAATTCTTTCAGTTTAAAAGGGAATAGAACATGGCTACTTAGGACAGGAGAAAAAGGGAGAGGGAGGGGGAGAGGGAGAGGGAGAAGGAGAGGGAGCGAGAGAGAGAGGGGGGAGGAGAGAGGAGAAGAGAGGAGAGGAGAGGAAAGAGGAGGGGAG
>NW_021604639.1:5872160-5948678 GCF_004785775.1 Grammomys surdaster | reverse complement strand
GAGGATCCAGCTATACCACTCCTAGGCATATACCCAGAAGATGCTCGAACATATAACAAGGACATATGCTCAACTATGTTCATAGCAGCCTTATTTATAATAGCCAGGAGCTGGAAAGAACCCAGATGTCCTTCAACTGAGGAATGGACTCAAAAAATGTGGTATATTTACACAATGGAGTATTACTCAGCTATTAAAAACAATGAATTCGAGAGGTTCCTAGGTAAATGGATGGAACTAGAAATTATCATCCTGAGTGAGGTAAGCCAATCACAAAAGAAGACACATGGTATTCACTCACTGATTATTGGATATTAGCCTAGAACCTTGAAATGCCCAAGATGCAACTCACAGGCCACATGAAGCCCATAAAGAAGGAAGACCAAGTGAGGGTGATTCGGTCCTTCTTAGAAGGAGCAACAAAATACTCAAGGGAGCAAATATGGAGACAAAGTGAGGGACAGAAACTGAAGGAGGGGCCGTCTCAAGACCACCCCACCTGAGTATCTATCCCATGTGCAATCACCAAAGGTAGATGCTGATGTGGAAGACAGGAAGTGCATGCTGATAAGAGCCTGATATGGATATCTCCTCAGAGGCCTTCAAGAGTCAGACATATTCAGAGGCAGATGCTCACAACTAGCCATTGAACTGATCATGGGGTTCTCAATAGAGGAGTTAGAGTGAAGACTGAAGGAGTTGAAAGGGTTTGTGGCACCATGAGGAGAGCAACAATACCAACCAACCACAGCTCCCAGGGTCTAAACCACCAGCCTGGGAGCACTTAGGGGGGGATCCAGGGCTTCAGCTGAATATGTAAAAGTGGAGGGCCCTGCTGGGCATAGGTGGAAGAAGAGAACCTTGACCTCATGAAGGCTGGATGCCCCAGGGGGTGGGAATTTTGAGGGTGGGGAGGTGGGAGTGCGGGGGTGTAGATAGAGGTTACATCCACAGAGAAGAAGGAGGAGGGGCGAGGGGATTGGGGGTTCCGAGGGGGTGGTGGGGGATGGGGTAAGGGGACAACATAGGAAATGTAAATAAATCATCCAATAAAAAAAAAAAAGAAAAAAAAAAAAAGAAATGCCAAATGGTGTCAAGTGTGGAGGGCAATGTCAGGGCCCCAAGAGGAGAAAACAATGAGACACATTCAAGAGTCAGAAAGAGTGAGGCCAGAGATTAAGAAGCAAAGGGAACAGGAGCAAGTGGAAGCCAGATCCTAGCAGATGCTTGAAGTCATGGCAATGTATCAGGGCTCACTCTAAATCCATGGGAACGGGTCTTACTAAGCTTCTCAGGGTTTCTCTGTTGCCAGAGTGGAAGTCAGGTGACCACCAGGAAGCTAATGCTCTAGTCTAAGAGGTTTTGGGATGCCTTAGAGTAGTGAGGTCTATGGCAAAAGACACAAGAGATTCAGGATGTATTTGGAAGGAAGTGAAGGGAAAAGAGAGGAACTGATAACTCAAGGATCCTTGACTGGGAGGGGACATGGTCTTTCGTAAAAAATCAGAGAATACCCAAGGAGATGAGGGACAGGTTTGTGTGATGAGCCTACACACAAGGAGAGGAGAGGTGAAGGTACACCTTCATACTCTCCACTTACAAACAAAGAGCAACGGTCTTGAAGGTGAAGTGACTTTAAAAATAATTTTTTTTTAAACAAACTGAGCACTACACACCAGTCTGTCCTCTTTGTTTCTAGCCTAGGTCACTCCCTCATTATTCAGCCCCTCCTCCCCAGACACAGCTCATAGCCTTTCTCAGTGTCTTCCTGGCATGATTTTTTTTCTTAGAAATTTCATTACATATCTTAGTTTTTATCTGCATTATTTTGTTTCTGGAGCCAAATGAACATGATTGAAAATAATGGCTGCATGAAGAAGAGTATTTGAGACTGAGATAACAGGGTAAAATACGAATTTTAATGGCCTCACATAGACCATGTCTTCTAAACATTTATTTCAAAAGGACAAAATACAATAGAGATGTATTTGCATTCCCCAGTATTCATAGGTGACCCCAATGCGTCTCTGAGTTTCTCAGACCCAATGTCTTCCTTTACATATTTTTTATCTTTTTCCCAGAAAGGAATAGACCCACTTGGTTGACCTAATCTGGTAAGAGAAATATGCTAATGGAGACCTCATGAATCCACAAAGCACTTCTGAACTGAGCAGAGCCACCTAATAAAGCTGTAAAAATGTAACCAGCAACAGCCCAGGCTCCTGGCACCACACTGCCAAGATAAGAACCGGACAGGTGGAACACGGAGAAAGACAACCAAAAGTTATAGTGCAAACCCAACAAACACCACTGACAGGACAGTCATTAGTATCTCAGAGCTGTTTCATCTTCTACAAAACACAGATAAAAAGAAGTACGCACCCCATTATAGTGCTCTGGAGATTAAGTCACGTGTGGATAGATGTTGAGCATAAAGGTCCAGTGTGGAGACTGTGGATAGGCTTGCTTTCCCCCTGCCGCCCCCCACCCCCCACCGCTCCTGCCTTGGATCTGAGTGTCAGATGACCCAACAAAACCTGGGCCAAGTCAATGCATGAGTGTGCATGTGTGTGTACAAGTGTGAGCTTGTAAGTATGTATGTATGTCCACAGTCTCTTCAGGGTCTATGTTATTTTTTTCTTAATGCTCTTGATGCCTGTGAGTATGCTGCATTGAGATTGAAATCTGAGGCTATGCATTTGTATTAGGGCCTCGGACAGAAACAAAGGAAACATTCCAAAATCAAGTCTTCCTAAGGAAACTTTCTTTATGGCTGTTACTCAGAGCCCATGGCCTCAAAATGAGTCATACAGCTAAAGAGTATTAGGAAGATGAGATGGAATGCTGGCTTTCCCCTCTAAGACAAGATTACATGTGACAACATGACTGATCTGAAACTCATTATGTAGCCCGACTGGCTTCAAGATCATGGCAATATTTCTGCCTCAGTTTCCTGAGTGCTGGAACTATAGATGTGAGTACTTTGTCCATTATGATATGAACTTTTAGCGGAAATACTATGTTGTCCATCACAGCATCAAGATTTTGCCAGGAAGGAAGAATGGACTTGGGGTAGGATAGTAACAGTATTTGCTGGATAGAAAAAAAAGCAGTAACATTCAAAGAAAATTATGTGTTTTATAATCTTTTTCTTTTTTTATGCTCACAATCTCTTTGGGCTGGTTGAGCCAAGATAATATAAGTCAAAGAAAAGTTCTTAAGCTTAAAAGATTTGCAGAAGCAGGCCACTGTCCCAGAAGCTACTCAAGAATATATTTGTATGAGCCAAGACACATGCTGGTAATTCAAATATTCTGCATTCTGATGCTGTTGAGGTAAATTATGTATCATCTATCTATCTATCTATCTATCTATCTATCTATCTATCTATCATCTATCTTTCTATCTTCTCTCTCTCTCTCTCTCTCTCTCTCTCTCTCTCTCTCTCATATTTTAACATAAAGCCAGCTTATTTCAAATTTCAGTAAGTATGCTGTTATTTTAAATTTGAATTGGACAAGGAAAGGACCCAGTGTTATTTCTACTAAGACAAGATTGAACATGTCTGCATAGTCATATTGAGATGCACAAAGTCTGGGAATAAATATGGTCAAATTATAATGACATGTATGTATGAAGAAGACACTATAGTGAAGCCTGTTATTTGGAAGGGGAAAAGGTTATACACACAGCAGAAAATTGAAATGGTTCCAAACTCCAACTTACAATTATATTTCTCATTGATAAGTTCATATAGATCATGTCATTGATTTTCCTTTCCAGCAAAGAATCAATTATAAAAGACACTTACCTTATTGTACCTTTGCTGAAGTTTGGGATGTCACGTGCTTGGCCACTAGTCAGAACGCAGCACTAGAAAACAACAAAATGTGGTTAACAGATGAACAGGACCCTGGGAAGGTGGTAGGCAATAGTTTTGAGAAAATATTTTGAAGCCACATACAAAAGTTATAGAATTTCCAACTGGAAGTGAATTTACAGGTCATGAGGATGAACCTCCGTGTTACCAGCGATGAGGCCACAGGGATTCAGAAAAGCTAATTCATCTGCCACTCTCAGTAAGTTAAGCGGCTGCCATCCAAGCATGAGGACCTCAGTTAAATCTCTAGAATTTACAGTAAAAAGGCTGGTATGGTGCTGCACATCTGTAATTCCAGAACTTGAAGGTAGACAGGAAAATTTCCAGAGTCTCAGGACAGAGAAAGACAACCTAAGACCTAGGCCTCACCACACATATGAGGCAGATCTGCAGTTTGGTCTTCATGTGGGTCCCAAACAGCTAGAGTGGAGGCTATCTCAAAAGCTGTTGCCCACATATGTTTTTCTGGCTATCTGCCTTGGCTGTCCTCACTGAGAGAGGAAGTAGGAATCGCTTAGCTTTACAGAGACTTGATGCATCAGGTGTGAGGATATCCAAGGCCCCCCACAACCCCCTTGCTCAGAGGAGAAGGGGAGGGAGGTGGAGGGAAGGATTGTGGGAGGGGTGACTGAGAAGGGGCAGTGAGTGGGATGTTAAGTGAATAAGTAAAGGGAAGGTGAGGAGAAAGAAAGAGAAAGAGAAGAACCAAACCCCAGTGAGCTCCTGGTTCCATAGCTCCACCCCTGCCCCTCCCAAAGTCTCCCTAAGGTCAGGCTGGCAAAGAAGGTCACTCACTGCAGAAAGTGAGAAAGACATTTCCATCCCTCCCTTTTCATTCCCCCTTATTTCAAAGGGAAGCCATGTGCTTAATATGCAGGAAAGGCCTGCATTCCACCTTCCCCTACACCGTTCAAGAATGTACTCATGTAATGACCTCATTCATGGAGACAATGAATGTTAAGGAAACCCCTCCACTCCATTCAGGTGTAGTCCTCATTTCAAAGCTCTAGTGCTAGGGCTGGAACCTTAGAGAAGTGACAGAGTTTGCTTTCTGCTGTGATAAACACAACAACCAAAAGCAACCTGGAGCGGAAAAGAGCTTATTTCACTTCAAGGGTGATAGGTCATCATTGAGGGAAGTTGAGGCAGGAACTGAAGAGACTGCAGCACAGCTTACTATCTTGCTTCTGCTGATTAGCTTAGCTACCTTTCTTTTAATCTGAGATTTGTCAAGGATGGCTCATTGCATAGAGGGCTTTTCCCATGTCCCCCATATCAATCAGAAATCAAGAAAATGTCACACAGACATGAGGAGAGTAAATCTGATGGAGGCTACTCCTCAATAGAAATTCCTTCATACACAGTCTAGGTTTGTAACAATTTGACAAAACCTAACCAGCACATGGAGCACTTCTTTTGTTAACTCTATTTCTAATCATTGTGTTTGTATGTCTATGGAGGCTGGAGAACAGCCTGGGAGTTATCCTTAGGACTACTATAAGCCCCAGGGATACATTATTCTCTCTCTCCAGTCCTGGGTTTACAAATATGTACCACCATATCTAGCATCTGATATGGCAAGCACTTTTTCGACTGATCCATCCTGCTGATATCAGCCCAGGAAGCACCACCTTTAAAAGTTAATTAGACAAATGAAAGAGGCACTATGGAAAGGCAATGGGGAAGTGTGCAGATGTGAAGGATGCTCCTGTGGAGATTGGAGGGGAGCTTCAAAGGGAGAAGTAGGGGGGAGCCTACAGTCACATGCACTGGACTGTCTCAGCAAGAAAGAGGGAACTGGGGCAAACTCTGCCAGTGTGGCCAGTGACAATGAAAGCTCAGAGACACATGGCAAACTTTAAGAAGGTTTTCGTAGATAATGGAAAGTGTAACTGATGAGTCAAAAATAGATCTGCATCATATTCATGGAATATGCAAGGAATAGATGGTAAAAGTAAGAAATAATAGGCACTCAAGTCAATTTGAGAACCATTTCTCTCAGAGCATGAGCTATCTGTCATCTGGACACCTGCTTCGGTACGATTAAGGGACTTTCGCCTATTTGTGCCTGAAATCACTTAAGTGCTATGGACCTTCCCTCTCCTGGGAGCACTTGGTTAAGAAGAGCGTGCGACAAAAGGAGCAGCTATAGGGCTGGGCATTCTATGGCATCCATTCATTTGGCACACAGGGAAACTGAGGCTGTGGTGTGGGTGAGACTTAGGTCATCACAGCCTAGACCTTGAATCTAGTTCTGTTTGAGTGCCCTATCTTTGCATTCTTGTGTTTGCTATATAAGCACAAGGACTTTTGCATCATCTCTACAGCAATATATCCTTGGAAATGAGCATCTATCCCTAACCCCACATAAACATTCCCATTCCTTCTAGAGATGTGGTTCAATGACACTTTGGTGGGAGGAGGCAGGCAGTATTTCTCTCTCATCACCATCTAACCAGCAGCATGCGGGCATGCTGATGAGTCCAGGGTTCATTCGTCACTGCTGGTATCTTCATAGGACCGAGCATTGGCATTAAAAGCACATATGGCCATGCTTGGCTTTTCAAGTGGGTACTGAAGACTGAACTCCAGGGCAAGTGCATAGCTAGATGATTCCTTTCATATGCAGGAGAATCACCTCATACTAACCTACCGCATTCCAGAGAACATTTACCGAACCATCAGCCAAAGTTTAGATTTCATTGTTAAAACTGGTTCAGTCTCCCAGAGCAGACTTTGGTCAACAACGTTGTTTAATTTACAACCAGGACTTCTGACATGCTGACATCTTGGGTACAGATTGCTTTGACAAGTCAATACATAGCTATGGGTAATGCAAACTTATGCAAAATTACATTACTATAACAATAACCCATGAGGAATAGATTATGAAAGTATCCGTTGATGTACGTTTCTGTTAACTAATGAATTTGGGAGCAATTTCTGAGGCCGAAGACCCTCAAGTTTCTCCAGTATCAGATACAGCAAAGTATTCATCTTGAAAACTAGTAACAAATGTGCTGTCTTCCATCTTGCCTTCAAAGTCATTTTGTTGCCAATTAATTGTATATGGCATTTACTTGGGAGTAAGCTGTAAATCTTGGACTGTAGAAGATTGGCTTTTGTAAATCCCAGTAACTATTGTTCAGAAGGTTACAGTCTTAGAATATTACTGGTGATGTCAAAGATGACTGTCACAATTATGCAGATAGCTGAACATAGAGCGGCACAATGCTGGGGACAGAAAAATAACCATGGAAAGCAACAAGACAGACTTCTTTCTATGAGACTGCAGACTACTCTTTTGATTGACAACATGTAAGAGTTGCCTGTCCACTACTGAAATAACAGAAGCCGCAGTGAAGCGCAACTCTGAACTTTCAGGATGATAATCTGACAGCATTTATTTCCTTAAAACTTTGCTACATTTATTTTGAGGATATACATTCTCGTATCTCCAGAAAGACACAAAACATCAACTTAGACATACACCCTCCTTTTTTCAATTTAACTGGATGATAAATGAGTCCCCAGCCATCTGATTTAGATAGAATTGAACCTGCTCACAATCTTGAAATAACTGGGCTTAATTAACTAATTTAACTCTTAAATTTGTCTGAAATTAGATCCTGGCCCATTAGGGATAATCAAAATATTCCCATTCCAATTTCAAAGTTTGCTAAACTACTTTATTTGAAGACCAAAATAACAAGAGGTTTGTCAAAATTGAGATTCAAAGTCTTTTTATGGATTCATGATAAATATAGCACCTAAGCTCACAGATTATGCAAGGCCTATCTGCATTACATTTTTGTTGATGCTCACGCAGAAGTCACTCATTCCCTGATCTGTCCCTCATCTCACTTCTTACTGGTCCATTCAGAGTAGGGGAGACAAAGTAATTTATGACATGGCATGGTTGTTTGGTTTTGTGTGTGTGTGTATTTGTGTATGTGTATGTGTGAGTGTGTATGTGTGTGTGTGTGCATGTACACATGTGTGCATGTATGTGTGTATGTGTGCCTTTGTGTGTATGTGTGCATATGTGTGTGTGTGCATATGTGTGTGTATGTGTCTATGTATGTATGCATATGGAAGTCAGAGCTCTACTTTGAGTTCTGTCTCTCAGATGTCACTCCACTTGTGCTTTTGACACAGGATCTCTCATTGGGACCTGGGGCTTACTGACTAGGCTAGACTGGCTGGCCATCAAACTCTAGGGATCCTCCTATTCCTACTTCTCTTGCTCTGGAATTAAAATGGAATGCCACAATACAGGCTTTTCACATGGGTGCCAAGGATGGAACTCAGGCCCCCAGGCTTCTGCTCTGCTCATTACCAATTGAGCTATCTCCTCATTCTTAAAACAGTTCTTTAAATAAAATGACCTCATCGTATATAAGAGAACCCAAACAGCAGCAAGTCAAAGGAGTTGGGAGAGTAAGTGTTGGTCATTATGTTCAATTGGTAAATGAAATCCACAGGTCCAATAAAGATCCAATAACTGTCCCAAAGCATTGTCCAGTAAATAAATGGAATGGCTGGCTGGCAGGCAGGCAGGCAGGCAAGCATGGTGCCCTGTCCCTTCTTTAAAAATTAGATATCATCCGAGTCATAGGAACAACCACAACAAATATTTACCGAAATCTTGTCTTGCTTTGTTTTCTGCTGCTGTGATAGACACAGGAAACTTGAGAAGGGAAGGAGGTACTTGGCTTAAGGTTACCATCCATAATTATGGGAATTAAAGACAGACTCTTGGTGCAGGAAACTGTAGTCAAGAACTGAAGTAGAGACCATATTGGAATGCTGGTTACTGACTTGCTCAGCTACCAGCTACCATTGTTATGCAGCCCTGGTCCATTTGCCTAGGGATAGTTCTTCCCACAGTGGGCTGGGCCCTCTTGCTCCCATAGCAAATGCTTAGATTTCAGGTGACATAACAAACACTTTAACCGTTTAATGAGGTAGCACAGGACCATATAAAATCAAAGTATAGACCAAGCTTGTTGGTTTCAGCAGGCAATTAAATGTTACATCCATTTGTCACATATACTAAAAGATGCAAGAAGAACTGAAGAAGAGGAAACTTGGCATAAAATGAACACACCTAATATCTAGTCATCCCATTTATTATTCAATTCTACTGTGTACAAATATCAAATATTAGTTTCAGTTTTGATTTCTTTTAATCATAAAGCTCGAGAAAATTAAAACTGAAAATACATATTAGCTCAATTCTTACAGATTATGAATTCCAACTTTTGTACACAATTTTTGTAAGTTTAAAATGAAATCTGAATTTGAAGTAGGCTATAGCTGAAGACAAAGCAGATGTTTGTTCACATTTTCCCATTTACTGACATTTTTCAGTATAAGGTAAAAAGGCAACACCCTCAAACTCCAGCTCCGTTTATTAAGGTAAAGTAGATCTCAGTATAAGATTTTTTCATACTCTACCAGCTCCTTTTACAGTGATTGTTTCTAAGTAACTTTTATTTTTAATACATGATTCTGTATGTGAGTGTGCATGCTTGTCTGTTAGTGTGCACACGCGAGTGTAGTTGTCCATGGATCTCAGAAGTACCAGATCCCTTGGAGTTGAAGTTACAGGAGGTTGCAAATTGCTTGACATAGGCGCTAGGACCCAAACTCAGGATCTCTGCCAGAACACCAAGTACTCTTAACCCCTCAGCCATTTCTCTAGCTCCTATAATGGCGAATTTAAAGATAATTCATAGCGGTGAATTTACTATGGGGCCTCCATCTGGGACATAATTGGGCAAAGGAGTTATCTGTTTTGTGTTAGACTTATCATGACATTTTTGAACCTTGTGAGGTATGTTGGTAAAAGTGGCTAGTTAGTGTCACTGGTACAGATGAGGTGAGTTAAAGAGGCAAGGTGGATTTAAACAATTTCACCTTTCCTCTTGTACCATAAAAGGGAAGTTTTCTATTTATTGGCTCCTGTTGTGACTTGAAATGTTCCATCACATGTAAGCCTAGAAGACAAGTTTATTTTATAATTAGCAGCAACCTGCACAGACAGACAGAGAGAGGCCCATCCATTGTTCTGCCCGTGTGTGTGCTCTTGAACCTTGATTCCTACAAGTCGTAATTCCAAGCTACCCAACTCAGAAGCAGAATTTGAAAAGTGGCACACTAAAGAAAAGTAATACAATAATTTTTTACTTTTAGTTTTTTTACTTTTCAAAAAATCACAAATGCCATTCAAAAGAAAAACATAGATGGTCTTTGTTTCTTCTACTCTCCGTCTTCCTGGTATTAACTGTTTGATATCTGTCATTCCTTGTGCCCCCCTTTCTTTGAAATACACCCATCTGCTTCACAGTATCCATGCCACATAGATGTCTATTCATTTCCCCTTCACACTGAATAATAGGTGAGTCTTTTAAATCAACATACATGTATCTCATGTAGGATTCATATGAGAATTGATCTACGTCACTCAGTTGGTTCTTTTGTAAAGTTGTTTCTTCTGATGATTATTGGTATAGTATAATAATCCTTATGTACATAGGCATACTTATTTTAGTTATATATTCCCATAGCAGTGATTCATGAGTTATGGAATATTAACATTTAAAACTTGGCTATTTTATTTTCCCTTTCCTCAGCATAATTGGATAGTATCCTTATTCATCTATCTACAGTGCTACATTTGTCAATTTGTACAGATAGTTACATTTATGACTGTGTTTATGGCTATATACCCATCTCTATGTGTATGAATTCTCACCGATACACTTTCATTACCCTTGGGGTTCCAAGGACTTTCATGCTGAGAGCCGATTGGGAATAAAATTTATCTAGATTAATTACTATGCTGCAAAGAATAAGGAGATAATTTTCAAAAAAGTATATGCAGTAAAAATAAAAATAGTAGCTATACTTCAGAGAAATGATTATAAAAGAGTTATTGTCTTAGAGAGAGAAAAACTACAAAATGCACCTTTTAGTGAGTCACCCTACGAGGAAAGACATTCCAACCTTAAAAGTCAATGCTATTATTTCTTCCATGAAACCATAACTAAAAAATTTTCAGCCCTGCTAATAGTTTCCTGTAATCTTTAAAAGCTAAAAAAAAAAGTAACAAAAGAAATGCACCAGTCCTAAAACTGCTTAATTTTATAAAATGGGCTGTATCTTTAAAAGGCTGCTTTTCAGCAGACACGGGTGAGCTCGGGGTTGGAAATGTTAACCACCCTTTTCTTCAGGTGACCTTTCTCAAGTCCTTCTCCAGGTGGCTTTAATTACAGTCTGTAAATCGCAGCCTGCTCTGAGTGCCTCTCCTCAGAGTTTCTCTGGCTAAGTCATAGCATGAATATGAAAGTCCAGGAATAAATGCCATTTTTTTTTCAGCAGTTTTGAAGAGCTGACCAAGTCATGATGTTTACAAGGGTCAAAGAATGGAGGAAGGAAACGTTCCTGGGGATTAGATTCTTATAAAGGACGTTACCTTGGATGCTTCCAGAAGGAGCTAAAGAACCATCTTACAGGATCAAGGGGGACATTTACCCCTCCAGGTCATTGCTGTACAATGGAACGGCCAGACTCAACCCCAGCACTTTGGAATTATCTAGAAGACAGAGAAGAATGAGTAGTGTTTGTTCCAGTTTCAAGTCAGTAGGCAGATTTACTCTTAAACAAGCAAATGAAGGTATTTTTCTGCTTGGTATCCAAGACTGGCTTCTTTGGAGATGTTTCCTTTTTTATTTTTTCATTCTTTAATCTTCAAAGTCTTTTTAAAAAAGGTTTTCCCAGACATCATAAACGCCATACTAGGCACTAGATTTTTAAAAATATGTTCTTACCAACTTTCTGAAATTAAAAGCACATAAACACATCTATAATATTTTAAATCTTAATAACACAAATGTTAAATGCAAACTATCATATGCAAAATAGACTAGAAACCTCAGAGTCAAGTATTAAACCTCACTGTAGATGATCACTGGGACTGGAGTGGGCACTCCAATGAGCCAAGAAGTTAATTTCAGCTTTAAACATACATAAATACATACACATACATACACATAATACACATAAACACATACACACATGCCACACAAACAAATGCATATTTATATGTATATATAAACTCTGAGGAAAGATAGGTTTAAATTGAGGAGCATGTTCTGAAATAAACAGCTCAGCTCAGCTCCTTACCATTCCAGGGTTCATATTCAACCAGATGAAACATTTAGGGTATAGTTACTTTGAGTCCAGTTTCAAGAGTAAACCAAGTTACTTCTGTTCCAGACAAGAAAAGTTACTGTGAGATGAGCCAACACTGTCCTGAGAATGCACAGACTGAGTTCCTTGGCCACACTACCACCAACTGTGCACAGACAAAGTCTTATTCTTAGTTATTTTTATTTATGTGTCTCTGTGTGCATGTCATGTGTGGGTGAGTACCCGTGGAAGACAGAAGAAGCATCAGATCCCTTGCAACAGGAGTTGCAGGCTGCCTGGCATGGGTGCTCATAATTGCCCTTGGCTCCTCTGCAAGAGCCATAATGATCGTCATCCCTTAATTGAAACAAAATGAAGCTGTCTGTTTTTAAACTGCTCTGTCAGGCATTTGTCACACAGCTCTCACTTTGGTTAACATTGAGTTTATCACCTTCCTCATGATTAAATGCTATCCCTACTGATGTATTTGTGCATCTATTACTTTTATAAGCACCTATGTGCCCACATGTGCCTTTTCAAGTGCACTGCTGCCCAGATGGACAAACAACCCAAACCAGAGGAAATGGTAAAGTCAAGTCTGGCACTTTTAGCTGCAGTACTTCTTTGGTACACTGTAGATAAGAAAATTTCTTACAAACAGTTAATAAAAAGAAAGGAAACACCCATGGATGCTGAAGATTCATAAATGACTGCATAGCGAGATGCTTAGGGATATGTCTGAGATGATGGTAATGATAGACTATAGAAGGAATGGTCAGTGGTATTCTAGACGCAAGAGAAGCCTCCATGGGGCTTTACAGTGGTCCCCTTAGTTACAAATCGTCACTGATTATCTTACCATTGTATCAGAAAAGTGACGGAAACTAGTTCTGGAACTGTTCATTGTGTAATGTGATGCATATACTTATACTTACTTAAAAACTCTGAGGTTGGGGAGATGGCTCAGTGGATAAAGCGCTTGCTGCACAAGGATGAGGACCTGAGTTTAAATCCTCAGATCCCAAGTAAATCTGAATGCAGTGGTGAATGCAGCTATAATACTGAAATCCCAGCAGCCATAAAGTGAGATCTGGGAGCAGAGATAGGCAAACCCCTGAAAGCTGTAGGGCAGCTAACCTGGCCTATGAAGTAGAGAACAAGAGATCTCATCTCTAAAGAAGTAGAAAGTGATGACTGATATCCAAGGTTGTCATCCTTTGGCACCCACATTTATGTAGTGAAATACACATGCCTCCCTGCCACAGACAATATACATATGTACAACTAGAGAAGTTTTAAAGTCATGCTGTACGTTCAAATTTTTCTTACTGTTTCATCATCTTTATCAAAATTAACTCTTGCAGGAATTGTGTAAAGCCATTGAGATTGATTTGGACATCTGGCCAACATGACAGGGTTTAGGAGGCAAAATCTGCAATCACATGAAATTCCATAGATGTTCACGACCTTTCCTAGATTCCTAAAACTCTGTAGTATGCTAAAAAGGAATTCGATGCTTAAATAAATTTAAGAGCCACTGGGTTTATTTCCATACTGGGTTTATCCATGCTCACAGCAGGAATGTGTGAACTGAGATATGGAACATGGCTTTCCTGAAGGGATGTCTGTTCTGACACCTGGTTCCCCAAACCTTGTTTGAATGGCTCCCGTGTTCTTAGGAAAGACAGGACAAATGTTGATTGGCTTAGCAGCACAGGAGTAACTGTCTCTGCTCTAGTACAGAAAAAATAAAACTACCCACTCACAGTCTAACCTAGATGGTAATGAATTACCTTTCAAGTCTGCATCAGTATTTTTACCAAGTTCATGGACTCTGTAACGAAAAGTAAACTATCTCCCTGAAAAGGGACTATTGAATACGGGCTGAACAGCAGCAGCAGCAGGAGCAACAACAACAACAACATGAACATAAACATAAACAACAACAGTAGCAACAGCAAAACAACCAATCTGGGGTTTGAAAAGAATCCAACAACTTTGTTTGGAAATGCATGCTTTCAAATACCATGGTTTGAATTGCAACCTTGACATTCTTAGACACACTCTTAAAAATTCTAATGAGTCCCTGAGACTGTATTTTGTCAAAACTTCAACCTCTTAAATATTTGGAAAGGTCACTTTGAAGATGATGAATTAATAATTTTTACAATTTCAATTGTATAGGTGTTCTCAGGAAATATAACACCACTGGCAGTGTAAATGTGACGCTTAATCAGATTCCCTGAAGATTTTCCTGTTAAATAATCTTTCAGAAAACGTTCAAGTGGCATGAGTTAGTCTGGTGTTTTCATGTTGGCTTTAATAATACTTTTGATTGGAGAATGGTTAACACACATACTCATGGATATTGGACTACCAGCTGTCAAGGACACCCCGGATCTGTGCGGCAAATGCACAGAGCCAGAAGTTTCTTAAGAGATACCCTCCAAGAAAATCTTAAAGAAAGGTTATGTAAGATATCCAGTGCATTATGTTAAGGAATGGACAAAATGGAAAAACCCAGGTCTAAAGTTCTTTTAGCAACTTCCTAATGTTATAATATAAAAAATATCTACACAAAATAAGATGGGTGTCAGGGATTATACAGCAATCACAGCCCCTGGAAGACTGAGGCAGGAGGATTACTATAAGTTTAAGGATACCTTGGACTTCATGGTGAATTCTACATTAGCCTTTATTAGTGAGTCAGATCCTGGTCCTACCTACATTAATATTAAGGGACACATAGGAAATCTAATTGAACCTTGTTGGGAGCTGACTCTGAGCAGAATGCAGCTATCATCTTTGCAGCCATCTTGAGCCATATACCCCGACAAGAGACTTGTTTTCAACAGCCTACGACAGCTGAACACACTCTGATAATTATCTTGATATACCCATGATTTCCTTTCAATCAAGGCCAGGCAGTTGTGGCACACGCCTTTAATCCCAGCACTCAAGGCGAGACTCAAGGCGAGACTTGAGGAGAGATATAAAAGGAGAGACTTGAGGAGAGAACAGAGCCGACTCTGTCTCGTCTCCAGAGCAGACTCTGTCTCATTTCCATTCTTCGCATCTCCACCCCCTCTCTCTCTCTTGCTAGACCCTGACCCGCAGACCGGAGCAGCAGAACAGGCCATTACAGAACCTAATATGTTAATATGTTGATTGATCATATTTTAAAAGGTCACATAGTCAATATGCAGTGAAACTGTTAATAGTGGTAGTTATAAGTTGGTATTTATTCATTTATTTAGGATACTTCTATCTCTGAAATTATCCCTAATGCATATCCATTGGTATTAAATAACACATGTAAAAAAACATGCAGAGGCAAAATGATGATGAAAGATCAGGAAGAAGGGAGAAATGGGGAGTCTGAGCTGGGCTTGCAGCTCCATTTTTAAATGTTGTTTTCAGAGTGCAGCAAAGAAGGACTCTGGCCACCCAGAGTCCTGTAAGAAACATGCTTTGCATGCAGTGTTAAAGGTCCACTTGCACTTTGGTGTCAATTTATGGTACCGATTTGTGATATCATTTCTGTCAGCACTATGGTGATGGAGACAGAGACCTGTAATCAGACATGACGTGCCATTTTTCTTCTCTGCTTAAGATATGTGGGCTTTCTTCAGGTACCTGGTAAATGTACAGATTAAATTCTGGACATACCTATGGGAGTTGCATACTGCCTGTGTGTTTGGCTGAGTAATAAATGCAGGGGCTGGGAGACAGTGGTTCAGTGGTTTGAGTGTGTACCATGTAGGTGTGATTAGTAGGGTTCAGAGCTCCAGAACTCACTTAAATATTGTATAAGTGTAGTGTCTCATGTGCAAGTACAGTCTCAGAAGGCAGAGACTGTTGACTCTCAGAGCAAGCTAGCTACCAAGACAAGCCATGTCTGCTAACTCAGTTAGATTGAGAGACCCTGCCTCAGTGAATACAGTGGAAAAGCAATGGAGGATGATTCCTGACATCAACCACCTCAGATTCAAAATTCAAAACACATGTGCACCAATACTCATGCATACACACACACACACACACACACACACACACACACACACATACACACACACTGCACACATATATCCGGACACAAATCCATGCAACACACGCCAATATATTGTAATAGACTCGCCTCCTGCCTATTGTTCTAAAACAGGGACTAAAGGTTCCCTATGGCTCTAGTATTAAACGGACCTTTAACACTGCATACAAAGCATGTTTCTTATAGGACTCCGGATGGCCAGAGTCCTTCTGTAATTCATTTCTGCATAAGCGACTCTCAGGGACTAGTCAGGGAAGAACCTTTTTCTTGACTGTCAGATGCCAGTCTGTTTTCTCTTAGAAGGACCTACCTGTGTCTTAGATTTTGACAAGTTCCAGTATCTCCAAAGGTCTCACTTTGCTTTTTGAAAACATGAAATAAAACACTACACCTGAAGTATATAGGATAGAAAGAGTTATAAAAGCTAGAAGTTACTATTGCTATTTAACGTGACCTCCCCAGAGTGCATTAGTAATAGCTTTTCTTGCAAAGCCTGACCACTATATCATTTTTCTTCTAGATGTTTGCCAGAGCTGAGATCCCTTGTATGATCTGTGGGGGCTTTACAGAAACGATGCTTGCCCTGCAGGGTTGAGAGTTCTGATTAGACAGAGTGCTGGGAACAACCTCTGAGAGGAGGTACCAAGGACGGAAAAGTAGAAAAGTGTACAGTTTGAATATTAAGTTCTCAAATTGGGGTGTAAAATAAATTGATATGAGAATAGTTTAATTCTTGTAACAACAGTTTTTCTGAGACCACCTTTTAAAATTGTGATTGAGTTGGAAGACAAAGAAAAGAATTACACTCATTAAACGTCTCACTATTACAATCATACCCGAACGAGTATAAGTACTGGAAACTGTCAGCCAAATCAATATAGCCATTCTTCCATTGTGTTGGAAACCAGAAGTGAAACCTTTTGACTAATAGGTATTTTTATTTAAATATAATACCCTTGTATTTGAAAATTCCACAGATCCTATGTGTCTGGAATATTTATTGCTGTGATAGATATTTTCAGAATTGTGAAAATTTCACACTGATTTGGAGACTTGTACACTCTCTAAATATAAATAAGCCTAAAATCCATAAATTAACTTCTATTTATGTGTGAAGTAGGTTTTTTATAAATTTATTATTAGTATTGATGTATGTAGGCTGCATGTGGCCAATATAGAACCAAGAGAATACGTTTTGGATGTCTGAGGTCAAATTGAAGTCACAATCCAGGTTTGCTCACTGAGCCATTTTGCTAGTTCATATGATTGTCCTCTAGCCACACACACTATGACTTCTACTAACAGAATATATATTTAAAATATTTTTAAGTGTGTGTGTGTGTGTGTGTGTGTGTGTGTTTAAGTTGAGGTCAGAATAGGGCAGCATATTCTCTGGAGCTAGTAGTATGTATTACAGATGGTTGTAAGACACTTGGCATAGGTGCTGAGAACTGAATTCAGGTCCTCTGTAAGAGAAGTGATGGTTCTTAAATGCTGAGCCTTATTTTGAGCCCCAAAAGAATAAATGTTTTGTTGGACAAGATAGAAGTTAGTATTTTTATCAGCTTACAGCAGGTTGGATCACTGGGAAACTGAGGCATAAGGAAAGAAATGACATAGAGTTCAACCTGCTTGTAAATAGGCATTATAATTCTAAATGTTATTTTGACACACACTAAGCATGTCCTGATAGCTACCCAACCATGTCAGACTGATGATGTAATAATTTTAAGCTTAGGTGCTATCTAAACTTTTATACAATATATGGCATTGTTCCTTTTTGTCTTTTTTTTAACAATATTGTCACTTCAGTGTCTTGATGTGCCTCATTCTAAGGATCAGTATGGCCACACATGTTTTTAACTGACACAGTTACTTTCTCAGCCTTTTCGTTTCTTCAGATGCCAGGTCACAGGTTAACTTTTGATGCATACCATGAGCCTGTTATAGCCACAGGCATTAGGACAGCACCAACAAGCTACAGGGCTAAATGATGCTCCTTTCTGGGCCTCTTTCCTAATTACCACCGTCGGCACTTTGCACTTCTGTAAGAGCCTGCAGTCATTGGTGTGGGCTGTCTAGGTGCACACGTGTGACGGGGGAGCACAGAAAGGCGGTGGTGAGACAGGTGAGACAGAGATGAAATAAAATACACACACGTGCCAGACGTCATGGAGAGACGCAGTCAGAGACATGAGTAGACACTTGATTTTTTTTTCAAAGCGTTATGGCTCCTTTGTTTCTATTCTCTATGCAGTGATCCCTAAAACCACTATATATGGAAGCTTAAGCCCTTAGGCTTCTTTTCTTTCTGTGTATATCCTACTGACCGTGAACTCTGCTTCATTATGTAACCCCATAATGGACTTTAACTGGACTACATTTCAAATATACCAGCTATGTGTGTGTGCATGCATGCATGCATGCGTGCGTGCATGTGTGTGTGTGTGTGTGTGTGAGAGAGAGAGAGAGAGATCATGGCTTTTATATATGGATATACATATATACACATACACACATGTGTGTATATATATATACATACATAACATACATATACAAACACATACATGTATATATACATATATATATCTACAGAAACCTATATTCAAATACATATAAAGATATACATATATATACACATATACACATATGTTTGCAGAAACCAACATTCAAATATGTATAAATATACATATATATACACATATACACATATTCATATACATGCAGAAATGTATATTCAAATATGTATAAAGATATACATATGCATAGCCTGGATTTTTCTTATGTCACATGCAAATGTGCTGCTGTGGAAATGTTTTCTCTGCTGTAAGTCATGAGCTGGTCCATGGAATTAGTCTCCAGCAAGAAAGGTGTGAGCTGCAGGAGGAGCAAAGGTTTGGCTTCATTTTTCACGAACACATCACCTCCTCACTTCTCACTGCCAGCATTCTCCTAAGAGCACTGGGTGAGCCATGGAAAAGGAGGGCACAGCGCCCTGAATCCCATCTGCCTGTTTTGTAATAGTTCACACAGCATTCTCTTAAGCTCAAGTTTACATCCAACACTGGCTTACACACTTCATATAGTTTACACAAGTCATGCTGTCATTTTTTCACTGTAATTTTATGGAGAGGGGATGTATGTGTCAATTTTCACTGCTATAATTGAGGAGGGGAAACTGAGTCCTGGGGAGGTTAGGTTTATTTCCCACTGGTGGGATTTGATGCTGATCAGTCCAACTCTATATCCAGAACCATTATGATCATCTATAGGAACTGCTCAATAAATTAGGTTCTCACCCTCACAAGATAAGTTCCTGTAAACTCCAGAGGATGGTGAGAAAGCCTTAGGGTATGTGACTTTAGGGGGCACAACAAAGGAATCCTGAAGAAAAACGAATTAGAAATTCATCATTTCTCAGAGTAATAGGGCAACAGTTCTCAGAGTTTATGGGAGAGTGAAGTTGGCAGGCAGTGAGGAATAGGCTGTCTGCTGTTTATCTCTGGGTCTGATTGCTTTCTCCTTATCTGTCTGAAGAGGAGGGCATGCAATTTACAGAATGAGAAGAAGCTCTTTCACTTAAAGGAAGATTGGAAACTATAAAGAGGACTTTGCCAAAGGTAAAAAGTACAGAAATCCTTGATTGATACAAAGGGCAATCCAATCATCAGCTACAGCTCCATTCATAAAATCAACTAATGAAGATTCAGCAAATACAGCCCAATCAAAGCTGTCATTTTGTTTTTGGACAGATTGCTCTAGATTCATTTCTGTCATTGTGCTATTATCCTGGCAAAAAGTAACCTGTGGAAAAAGGATTTGCTTGGTTCCCAATTCCAGCTTAGAGTCAATTATTACGGGGAAGTCAAGGCGGCAACTTAAGCATCACATCTACAGACAAGAGCAGAGAGAATGAATGCATGCATCCTTGTTCGCTTGCCTGATCTCAACGAGAGGTCTCCTGTTTCATAACTGTTCAAAACACTGCCTAGGGAATGGTGCCACTTACATTGGACTGAGTCTTCCTATGCGTGTTAATAATCAAGACACTGTTCCCTCACCCTGACATGCCCACAGGCAAACTGAACTGGATAATTCCTAAGATTTTCTTCCCTGATGATTCTAGGTGGTGTCAAATTAACAATTAAACCCAAACAACAAACAGATGAATTGAAATACAAATTAGAACTCTAGTGAGATCAGAACAAAGACAGGGCTTCTGCTGCTGAAAATCTTTAAGCAGAGAGACAAACTGGTTGCCAGGATCATGGGACAATAAGAGTCACATTAGAGATCCACCGAGCCTCTAGATCCCCTGGGTCCATGAGAACCAAATTCATTTACATGCATTAGCATCTTGCATGCGGTACTGAGAGTGACTAAAATCTATTACAATTTCTACTCACCCTCTTCAGCACGGATCAATTTGCTTAATTATAACCCATTAGTGATCTGTTTTCAGTGAGAGGTGTGTGAGGCTGCTATACTACACAATGTTGTACACAGTTCTACCTACTTCATGAAATTGTTCCACCATTCAGAGAGAAACGACCCCTATTAGCTTTCTGTCAGACAAATAAACAAATGAGCACTTGTAAGCCTCAGGTGCAGCTGTGTTCCACGATGTACGGAAATCATACTGGAAAAACCAGTAAAAGAATTCTTCACATTTAATAAGTGCAATGAACAACTACAACAAAGATCTCAGTTTATAGTTTGTATATTTTGGTCCCCCTGCTAACAGAGCCGTAATTACATTGCTTTCATTCTGTTCCATTCACTTTGGTAATTTCATCGATAGGAAGGGGAAATACTGACCTAAAAACCTAAAAATCACTGGAGGGTACAGAAGCTAAAGCACAATTTGTAGTTTATCGGGAGTGGTGGGGGGTGATTAGAGTTTCTTTTTAAAAAGGAAACATCTGAGTGTTTTTTAGAGCATAGGGGCTATGGATACAGGAGTCAGAGTGCAGTAGGAATCCTACTTCTGTTGATTTTGCTGACCAAGCGTGTCTGCCTGTCCTCTTTGCACCTCAGTTTGCTCTTTCCTAACTACAATCACTGCTAGGTGTGGAGAAGCACACTCATCATCTTGGCATTGAGGGGGTTGATGCAGGGGGACCATTGTGAGTTTACAGTTCATCTGGTCTACATGGAAAGACCCAGCACTCAAAAACCTGAAAGCTAAGACAATAAAACCACAACATACAATCTACTCTAGACTCAATTGTCTCATCTGCAGGAAGGGAATACAGCCCTGCCTGGTAAGCTGTGTGCTCCTTAATCTCAGCTATCCTAGTATCCACATAAAGTTATACTGTTGCATAAACACTCAATGGATTAGGAACTGTGGCAGCAGCTTGATAATAATAGTGCAAGCCATCGGGCTTTGGCATACCATCGAGCAAAATTCATGATGGAATGAATATACGGAGGACAAATGTAGCAAGAATCAATGAGAATGCATCATAGTTCTTGGAGCATAAATATCAATATTAGAATTGATTCCTGCTTTATATTGTTCCTTTAAGACCAATTTTAATGGCCATAAAAATTTAGTTAGAAGAATATGTTGATAAAAGGTGATTTGGGACCCAGAGAGATAATTCAGTCAGTAAAGCACTTGCTGTGAAAGCAAGAGGACCTGTGTGTTTATCCCTAGCGTCCATGTCAAAATCTGGACATGATGGCATGTACCTGCAATCCGAGGGCCTGCTGGGGAGGTGGGAATAAGTGGATTCCTGGAGCTTGCTGCCAGCCAGTATACCCTAATAGATAAGTTCCAGGTCAGTGATAGTCCTTACCTCAGGAAATAAGTTGAAGAGTGATGGAGAAAGACATCTGACCTTAACTCTGGCTTCATATGTCCATGTGCATGTACCACATATACATGTACAGGTACACAAAGGTGATTACACTGTGATACATTTGATGTTGTTTATATTGTTTTTCAAAAAATAAAGAGGTATATAGTTGTAAAAGAATTGGTACTAATTAACACAAAGAAATGCACTCTCGATAAATAGACAAGCATGAATGTTTCCTAGAAATTATGCTTGAAAGGAACAATGTAAAAAAGATAACATTTGCTGTAATTCCATTTTTTGTAACATTCTAGAAAATTCTAGTAACTTCCAGAAAACCTGTTAGTGGATGCCTAATAGTGGGTGAGGGGTAGACTGCAGGGATCTTGGAGGGTAACTAAGCATCACGACCTGAGGAGCACGTTGTCTGCTGTGTTTATGTTGGTGGCATGTCTACACAAATGTCAAAACTTCCAATCATTCTTTAATATATGCAGCTCATAGCATTTTGCCTATTTTCATTAAAGCTAAAAAGAAATTCTTTATCTGTAGGTTTTAGTGAGTATTATTTCAAGAATCCTGCAGTTATGCCAAATAGAAAAACAAATAGGATGCTCTAAGGAAAAAAAATGATTTCAAACTGCAATAATATGCTTAGCCCATTTGGTGAAGTTAGAATTCTTGAAACAAAGATTATACCTAATCATTTAACATTTAAACATCTATCCTGTTAACCCTCTCACAAACCAACAAACCAACAAATATATTTTTCCATAAAAAAAGCAGAGAGACCCACAACTGTTGATTCTCAAATGTTTCAAAATGTGATAGCGACCTGGTAGAGTCATTGTCCTCTGCTGGCATTTGCAGAGTGGTGTTCTGAGTTACAAAATGCTCCAAAGACACCACACCAAGTCTTACTGTGTCATGTTTTGGGAAAGTGTAGCTATATGATGCTTCTTCTTTATGGTGCCAATATCTCTGACTTTAAGACACACAGAAAAACTTAAATAGATGCAAATATCTAGGTAGAAACATATCAACAAACAAGCATTTTGTCAGAGTAGCTCTTTTCAGAAACTCTATTTATTAAATCCAACAAAAGTCTAGTTAGACAATAAGTGTGCAGGGGTATTTTCAGAAGCAGAATCCCCCATAAACAGTGAGGAAAGCATTTGGGCCAAGCACATAAGGTCTCAGATGGCAGAACACTTGGGTTGTACCTCCATGTGCTGGGATGCTTGAGAATGAGTCTCAGCTGACAATCCTGAAAGGAATCCTGTTCCTATGTAGCTAAGTAATATTAAAATTAAGTGGACAGAAGCTTTAAAAATTTCTTCTAACACTCTATTTGATATGGCCATGAGTACAATTTCTTCTATTTATTACAATTCATGGATAAGCCAATAAAATAAAATATTTAAAATCTGATAAAGTATGGGTGCACCTTTGCTTACTAGTAAATACTTGGGAATTTCCCTTAGTGAAAAGTGATTTTCCTTTTAAAATACATAAATAGAATCCAGATGTAGTGATGCATGCCTGATATCCCAGTACATGGGAATTGGAAGAGGGAAGATCACAAACTCAGGTCCAGCCTCAGTTACATAGAGAGTCATGAGTGTGAGATCAGCCTTGGCTGGATGAGACTCTGTCTCAACGCGCTACACAAACCAAGATGAAATGAGTAAGAAATGCCTCATGAGAACACTCCTTAATTTTAAACCCAAACTAACTTATACATATTGATGTAACAACCATAAAGCAAGCAAACAAAATACAAAACATAACAGCATTAAAAATTGGAAAAATTTAAGAGAAGCAAAATATTGCAGCTATTCCTTCTTATTGTCAGGAAACTCCTTCCAAGATCCCCAGTGGATTCGTCAAATCACTAACAGTAACACACTCTGCATAGACTGTTATATACACACACCATGCACACAGACTCATGGGCATGCATACACATACACACGTACCAGTGTGTGTGTGTGTGTGTGTGTGTATAGTTTCACATCATAACAAAGGCTCCAAGAATGTCCTTTCTTGTACTTCCTCACCATTGTGAGGATACAAAAACGATGTAGCTATGTGATGAACTGACTTCTAAGACCCATGGTGTAGCACTAGGCTCCATTTAAGGATTATTTTAACATGAGTCTTGTAATGTTGCAAGGGTTGATGGTTAACCAAGATGGCTCCTGAACAAATTATGGGGGTAGAATATATGAAATGAATCTCTAGATAAAGGAGTGATTCAAGCCCAGGATAAAGTTGAGTACCATGATCACACTGATGTTTCTACTACTTAGGACAGCATGCAACTTAAATTTTATGTATTGTTTATTTCTAGAATTTTCCATTAAATGGGTTTAGATTGTGTTTGACTATAGGTGATTGAGCCTGGAGCAAACAAATCCATACGAAGAGGGATTATAATATTTAAAGAAATCCAAGATGAATCTCCATGATCTCTCCTGACCTGCTCTGGTCCCACACTCCAATTTACTGGAGGTTCTTGCTTTTGGCTGGGTGCTGCCTTCTTTAGTTGCTCAGGGAATCCAGACTCATGCCACTGATAGGATCAATTTCATGGTAACATCTCTCTTTTTCTGTAGAGATGTTCAGTTTTATATTCATACAGCAATTGTGAGGACTCTACAACTGAGAAGACATAACTACTTTCTGAGCTTCACTTTATGGGTTATTCTATAAAAATAGTATTGCATTCCTCATAGTTTTGTTGTGAAGAATAAAGACACAGATATAACTAGTTTTCCTTCCCTCTTCCTTTTCTTTCTGTGCTGGGGATTAATCTAGGTCCTTATATACCCAGGCAAGCAGATGACTACTGAGCTACCAATCCTGCCAACAGTATTTCTGAAATACATTATCTCCTCCTCGGTTTTCCATGAGAGGCATTTGATTGGTTTTCTTTAGAAACGGGTTAAAGCAGCAAACCTTTGTATTCTGTCTTGTACTTCTCTGAATATCACAAAGATAATAGTGAGCCACCAGATTTTAAAAAGTGCTACAGCTGATGTCTGTTGAAAAAAATATCCGTGGTAGAGTAGGCTGGGGTAGTTTTCACATCTAGGAATAAATTCCAAAATTAATTTGCAATGCACACGCGATGGAAGGGTTGATTTAAAGCAAGCCTTTTAAAGGTTTAGTTTCTCATATTAATGGCATTCCAGGGAGATAAACATTGTAAATGTACAAAGATTTATCAGTCCTCCATGAAGGAAAAAACTGAGCCAGTTTTTTTTTCCCTCAACATTCCAAATTCTTGAAGCAATGGACTCTTTCACTAATTTCAGTCTTCTATATATGTTTTTATTACCTAGAAACATACAAGCTAAGAATACAGGCCACTTGCTGAGAAAGAAAGATGCCCGTGTATTTGGAGTTTGACATGGTTTTAATATTAAAACAGAGTGAGCTCATTCAGTTACCATGATCCAGGCAAACTCTAAGAAGCTTGAATGTTCTGATTTCTTACAGCAGTCTACTGCAGGTGATGGCATCACCATCACCATCACCATCATCATCACCATCACCATCACCACCATCACCACCACCACTGTCCTTATATGGAAGAGAGCAGCACCCACAGTGAACAAGTAATGTGTCCCAGGAAAGAACAGGGCTAGCTTGCTGTATTTGAGTATAGTAGATGAATGCATTTTAATTATTCCTCTCACAGGGAAATTCACTCTGTCATTTTAGTTTAGAAATGGACACATTTTCACATAATTGAAATGCTGGCAGTGAGAAGAAGCAAAACTGCATGGGTGAGAAGAATTCAGGGTCATACTTAGAAGGGACCCAGTGTGCTGCAGCCTGAGCTTAGGTTCTGTGTGATGGTTTGGCTACCTGTGTGGTAGTTTTGATTTTTTTACTCTATCTATCTATCTATCTATCTATCTATCTATCTATCATCTATCTACGTTTGTTTCTTTCTATTTATATTTATCTTTGTCATTCTGGGTATTTTGGAGGCATCAAATGGACAATTTAGGGGTTTACTTTGAACATTTAAATTTCTATCTAAGGAAAGGTCCAACTCAACACCATAGCACTTTTAAATACTATATTTAGCTTAACTGTCTTGCAAATTGAGTGGTAGTCTCAATCAACTTAGAGCAAGCACACTCCGGCTTTAGGCCTGAGAGTCTCTATATTCCTGGAAACTATTAAGATCTATCTATCTATCTATCTATCTATCTATCTATCTATCTATCTATCCATCTATCTATTTTTGATTGCTTGTTTTACAGTGTTGGAGATTGTATTCAGGGCCTCATGCATGGTAGGCAAGCACTTTACCACAGATCTATACCTTTAGGCTCCCCTCCATTTTTTGTCTGATAGCTTAAACCCATTTCTATTTAAAATCCAATGTTTGAGAAGATATTTATAACCCAAACTAAAAATAATAATCTCACAATATAATTAACATAATTAAACATGAATATAATGACCTTTTAAAAAATGACCAACAATTGCTTCTGAGAAAGCAGAAGTGACATGATTCCTACCTTTGTAAATTCTCTGGTGTTGGCTTCATAGGGGACAGCTGGGTATTCCTACTTGTTTGTGGGGTCTGTCCCCTGTAGTGTGGCTCTCAGAAAGTCTACTTACTGTCCAGGTTGAGAGGGAGAAGGCAACCAGGCAGAAGTGTTTCAGAAATATTATAAATGTACTTGGTTTCCATTGCTTTGTTTGTTTTCCTATTTGAAAATTTGAAAGGACCAGGAATGTCCTTAAGGCTCCAGGAGCACCCTTGGGTGCTGACACCAGGGTGACCTTGAATGATCTCTAATATTAATTGATCTGTGCGATATACATTAAGGTTTGAAAAAAGACTAAATGAAAAAGTAATCTCTCAAGAGGGTCTCATGTTTGTAGTAAATTGATCTTATTAAAAAAAATACCTCATCAGCCTTGGGCTATCTCAAATATTCTAATGGAGAATATAAACAGTAAGAATTCTGCTGGAAATGCCAATTTTGGTTAAATGAAATGATTAATCAGAACACTTTCACTAAGACATGTCTTCTTAAAATTGATTGTCTTTGTAAGTTACCACATACACACAGGAAATGCTAATATAGCTTGCTTTAGACATTTTTTTTGTGTGTGCCCAGTTCTCAGGATTGACAGGTAGTTTTTTTTCCCCCTCAGGAAGATGATTAGTTATTTTATTTTATTCTATTTATGTCACTGGAATTTCTTTTAACTAGAGACCTCATGAAAATTTTGACAGTGACTTAAGGAGACATTTATTCCAAACATCATTCATTAAATGACAACTACCATAAAGTGGGAGGAAGGCATGTGATCCACAACCATGAACTCAGTTAGGGTCTGGATCTTCCTCTTTCTTCTATTCAAAGAAGCTCAGATTGATTGAATTTCAAATCAATATAGCTCTTAAGATATGCAAACATTGGCTTTGGTCACTTGTACACGATACACACAAAATCTAATCTCTTGATATTTTTATCACCAAGAGAGGAGAGGCTCAGAAGGCCTCCCCTCCTACCACCAATGAACTATCAGTTAATGGCTGATTGGGGAGAGGATGCAATTCTCTTCTATGGTATAGCCAGTGGCAAGTTCCCTAAGATCCTTTAAAGAACTCCTCATTTATGCAACTGACACACACACATGTGCACACACACACACACACACACACACACACACACACACACTGAGACTTGAAGGTAGGAGGGGACATGCTAGGAAGAATGGTTTCAAAGGAAGGGAAGGAGAGCAGATGGGGGTGTAGATATGACATTTCATTATATATATGCCCGAGACTGTCAAAGAATAAAAAATGAGATATGCAGATGTTTTCAGGCCTTGTAGCTTTGAAATTCACAGAAATTCACACATATGATCTGATCTGTATCATACTCACAAATACTTAAAATGTAAGCTGACTGAAATTTGAGTATTTCTTGGGGTTGTTCCTACTTCTTACCCCAGGAAGAAATTCAACCTTTAACTAACTTCTTAAGACATAACTAACTTCATAATACTTATCATAATTTCATAAAAGTAGTAATTCAATTCTTCTATTAAAATCATGACCATTAAATAAATAATGGCAGGATGGCAGGAGTGGGTGGGTGGGTGTGGGAGTACCCTCATAGAGGCCAAGGGAGGGAGAATGGGATAGGGGGTTCTGGAGGGGAGATCTGGAAAGGGATAACATTTGAAATGTAAATAAAGAAAATAACCAATAAAAGAAAAAAAAAGAAAAAAAAAAAGAAGGCATGTTGGTTAAAAATGAAGAGAATCACTCTGAAATGAACTTGAATACTTTTACTAAAGTAAAAAATTAGTAGCCAAGAATGAAATGAAATAGCCAAGACAGAGTGTAATACTCTCTAAGAGTACATACATTTAAAGATTAGATGGGAACCTCCCTCAGTGGTACCAGGCTTCAGAAGAAAGACACCTGTAGGTCTAAATCCTGACACAAAGAGGACAATAATATCCTTAACAGTCCTTAGGTGGGATAGACCAGATGCCATCGACTAACAGACCATATTTTTCTTAGGTTAATCTCACAGCACAGAAAATGATCTACGTACTCCTCCTTAGGAAGTTAGCAAACTCATCTTACCAGGAAGTTTACAAGTGGGCAGAGACTGAGGAGGTGAACTGTGACGGTGAAAAAAAGAAAAAGCATGGTAATAAAGCTCAAGGCACATTTACAAAACTCTTCCTGTAAGACTCGGTATGTTGGCCCATGCGTTGAGAACCACTGCTCTAGAGCAAACTTCCTCCCAAAGGCTGAGACACAGCAGTGCCCCTAGGTGAGAATGTTGAAAAGACCATACAATCCTTACCATGAGCTCGTGTTGCCAAGGCAACAAGAAACCTGTGCTCTTGCCTGTCACTGAAGGCATAAGTAAATGGCCTCTATTTGGAAAAGTTCACCATTATTGAAACTGCTTTACTTGTCTAGTCATTAATCCCTAGTGTCCCTTATCAGAGCATAAGATGAAAACATGTGCATTAATATGATTGAACAGCACAATTAAAATAGTGAACATAGTGAATTTTCTGTTATGTGATTTTTGTTAAGGTTAAAAAGCTTTTAAAATTTATATTCATAAAAAGAAAATAGTAAAAAACTCCATGTCACATGTTTCTCATTGTTCAGTGCTGGATGACAATTCTTTATAATATTATTATAAATATTTTTTAAAATTAAAACTATTCTATCTTTGTTTAATAAAGTCCTTCTAGTCTATGCAGATATTACTTCCAACATGCTTTGTAAACAACTGCTTACACATAGAATCTGATTCAACAAATATGTGTTAAACTGCTATTATTTTCTTGATGTTTCAAATGTTACTTTGTGGATATGAATGTGCTTATACACGCTTATAAACATACATGCCCGTGGATCCCACAGGTCAACCTTGGATGTCTTTCTCAGTAACTCTTCGACATGATTTTTTCAGACAGTGGCTCTCATTCAACCAGGTGTTCATCCATTTGTGTAGGTTGGGCAGTTAGTCAGCCAGTCCTTCTCTCTCTGTCTGTATGGCCTGAGATTACAAGCACTTGCAATATCTGGATTTTCATGTGGGTTCTAGGGATCAAACTCAGGTCTTCATGGTTGTGTGGCAAGTGCTTTGCTGATTGAGCTATCTTTCCAGCCTGAAATGTTCCTTTAAACTGGCACTTCTGTTTACTAAATTCAGGATGGCCTTCTGCGTGTGTTAATTTTTTTCCACATAAGTGTATCAGCATTGAAAATGCCATGTTAACTTAGCATTTCTCACTTTCAGGTCTTTCATTTCATATAAAAATTCATGGTCTTTAATGAATACTCACTTGTCATGGTACCCTACAATGTGCAGGTTTATTATTAGATAGATTTTTTACTCTCAAATGATACTCTTAACTAGTTAGAAATAAATCTTTTTACTAAAAGTTTGAAAGTGGATAAGATGCTTACTATGCAAAGCATAGCAAATTTTCTATGTTCAAATTCCCAGAACATACTGAAAGCCAAGCATGGTAGCATGCATCTGCACTCTCTTCATCCCTCAGAGGAGGTGGGGGGCAAATACAGAAGAATCCTCAGAACTTTGTGGATCTGACTCACTGGCATACACAGCACCAAACAAGAGAGCTGACCTCAAAGAAGGTGGAATGCAAACACCAACAACCAAGGTTGTCCTCTCTGCATGCATGTGTGTGCGCACACACACACACACACACACACACACACACACACACACACACTGACCTAAATAAACAGGACAAGCAGCCACTCTCAGTGGGTAGTATGCAGAAAGTAACAATGTAGAGAGAAAGGAGCCCAGATGCTTTCAGCTAAGGCCAAATGTGGGATGGAGGCTCACTGTTGCTGCACACATGGGAGGAACTGGATGGATAGTGTGTGAGAAAGGATGAGAACTCACAAAAAAGAATAATTAGCCATTCAGAAGCAGTCGGAGTCTCTCTACCTTACCCCACATCTGCCTGTCTGCCTGCCTGATTGCCTGCCTACCCTCCCTCCCTCCCTTCCTCCCTCTCTCCCTCTGTCTCTATCCTGTGTGTGTGTGTGTGTGTGTGTGTGTGTACATGTATGTATGTGTTTTATTTGTTATCCACTGGGTGCCCTCTATATCAGTGTATACAAGAAGAATATAAGGTAGGTATTTCTCCACATCTTGTCCTTAAATCCTAAGACTAAGAGTTTAAGTGATCTGTTATGTAACACAAAGGACTGTTTTTACTATAACTGGTCTTGGAGCTGTACATCTGCGATACGTAGTCTTCTCTGACTTACCTTCCTTTTATTTGGCTCTAACTTTCTTCGCATCCCCTTTACACCTCATTACACCATAACCTCAGCCAGATTTCATGCTATTGACATTTCGAAAATAGAGTTTTAAAAACCACTTCCATTGCAGGGGATGTATGAGGTAAAAGGAAAAATGATTTTCTTCTTTCATAGATCAGGAAAGCACCCAGCTCTGCTATGACTCAGGTCCATGTCAGTCATGATCCAGGAGACTTTAAAACCTCACATCCATCACCAAACAGCACAGACCTCAGCCAATTAACCAAGGGTGGCGAGACTAAATAGTGAGGGGGACAGGACTGGCCAGAAGGAGTGGTGGAGCATGAAGTCATTCAGGAAGATGGGTTAGGACCTTTGCTACAGTGATTTAATTCAAGAATCCTTTCTTGCCTTCTTTTACAGCTGATATTTAATTTTTATTTTTATATTATTTTAAAAAATCAATTTAATTTTATTTTATGTGTGTTGATGGTTTTGGATGCATTCATGTCTGTGCAAAGGTGTAAGATCCCCTGGATATAGAGTTACAGATAGTTGTGAGCTGCCATGTGGGTGGTGGGAATTGAACCCAGGTCCTCTTGAAGAATAGCCAGTGCTTTTAACCAATGAGCCATCTCTCCAGCCCCCAATGTTTATCTTTTATTCTTTGAAAATTTCATACATGTATATAATATATCTTGATAATACTCTCTATTTTCCATAACTTCTAGGATGTCTCAACATATATTCCCCTAACATTATGGCTTATTTTGAAAGTTTAATCTTAATTAGAATTTAACCCACTGATTCTAATTAACAGTGTCCATATGTGCACTGGGGTGGAGCCATCCAGTATGACATGGACAACCTGCTAGGGGCCATCTTAAAAAAATAAGTAATTTTCCCTCCCCTAGAAGCCATCAATTGCTAGAAGCTCCTCAGATGGGGCCTTGGGAACTCCTCCCCAGTGCATGCTGGGATTTTTAACTGGCTTGATCTTGTTTGAGTAACCACAGTTGCTGAGTAGATGTGACTGGTGATATTTCAAATGGGCAAGATGATTCTAACAAACTAATGTTGGTCTTTAAGTCACTCCTCCACTGTATATAATTTATGTCAAGATTTAAGGGACTCTCATGTGTACCCCCTCCCTTGTATGCATGAGAAAACTCATAACTTCAGCTGTGTTTGGAAGTTGCTGTTGAGTGGAACACTGAGACTGGAGAGCAGTGAAGAATGAGTATGAGACTTTTTGAAAGGTGGAAAGAATAAAGGAAGAGAGGGAAGGACAAATAAAATAATGAGGGGAAGAAATTGGAGGGAAGAGAAAGGAAGGGAAAGGCTAAGTGAAGGAGGCAGAAATGTGTTCCTTGCACACATTCCATTGCACACAATGACAAAGGTCATTGACAATATGACAAACTCTTCTCGCTCCTACTCCTATGAGCTTTTCATCATTGTGTATCTGGCAAATGACACATGCTTGTTTCCACTTTAGTATCCATTGAAGAGAAAAGACACGCTGTGCACAGTGATGTCATCTTTCTATGTTCCATCCCCTACAGGGATCATCTCTGTGTGTTACAGTCTAAAACACTATCCCATCCATTTACATACTCATTTGCTCGGTAGAAGCCTGTCACAGGGAGGTGGCAAGGTCAGAGCATAGGCTTTCTCCAAGAGACTCTGGTTTGCAGTCTGTCACATTGAGCCATTCCACCTTGGGAGGGAAACAATTACTGTGAGCATGGACCTGGGAAGACTGACTCCCTTGGTCTCCAATGGCAGGCAGTCTCTGCAGAGCTCTCAGTTGGCAAGTAGCCTCAACTTTATAAGCTCACTCTGTGTAAGAATGCTCAGAGAGACACAGGAAGAGACCTCTCACACCAGAAAACCAGATAGGGGTCCCACAGCAGGCAGGAGCAGCTAGAAGACACAAGGGAAGGAAGAAGCAAGGGAGCTGATGTGAGCCATCAGGTGGCTCAGTAGGATCTACGAATGATCACACTTGTGGTCTCCGGATGGCATCACAGTCTGATCTCTACTGAGTTTAAACCAAGCCCACTCCCAAATATAAGAAAGGGAAGGAGAGTGGAAGTGCAGAGAGGAGAAGGCAGAGGAGGAGAGAGAATGGGAGACAAGAGGGAGAGAGGATGGGAGATGAACAAGAAATGGGGAAGACGGGAGGGGGAGGAAGAGTTTATAGGATAATATGAAAGATGGGGAAATGGAAATGTCAGAGGTGTGTGTGTGTGTGTGTGTGTGTGTGTGTGTGTGCATGCATGCATGTCTGTCTATGTGTGCACGTGCATGCTTCTGGGGATGGGACCCAGACCTCCATAAATACAAGCACTTTAAAATTTATTATCAGAGCCTGTGAGACAGCTGAGCAGGTAGTAGTGCCTGCCACCAAGCCAGTGACCAGTGTTTGATCCTGGAGACTCAGATGATAGGAGAAGAAATCTCATCTTTGCTGTTTGACCACAACACAGTGGCACGCATGTGAGAGGGCTCACATGCAATAAGTAAAATGGAATAAAGACAAAAGCAACATGACAAAAACCAAATGAACAAAAAGGAACCTCAGACTCAGCCAGAGAAAAGATGTTTCAAAACATTTGAATGGGTGAAAATTTGGGAGCCATGGTTAAAGTTTGCATACCTGACACCTTTGTTGATTCTTCCCAAAACTAACCTGGGGTACCACACTTGCTCTGATGTCTATCTCTGGATTCATTTTGAATCTCACCCAGCTCTTACCTTTCCTTATGACCTTAAATCAAGCAGCTCAACCTTAACATTTTCAGGCATTAAATATATTTAATAAAATTAAAAACTGTTAATATCACTGCAATAAAATACAAATTTGAAGGCACTATAGCCCATGGTGTTTAAAGTTGCAAAATCAGACATGGAATCAGACTCCTCAAAGTGATTGCCCAGTAGCTCTCTCTCATTGCATCAAGTGTACAAGAATACAACAGGATGAGTCTGCACTCATCTCAGGACACAGCCAGGATGGAAGCAGCCCAGGAAACACACGCATCGTTTGGTGTCAATTAACTCAGATCCAACACGAAGCCCACTGCTGGGGTGCCAGGGAAACTGGAACTACAGTAACATAGCAATAACAATGACGATTCTGCAGAGAATGAGGTTTTCTCGAGGTCCTCAGGTTTCACATAGTTCCAGCACACAGTAGTGCCTCACCCACTTAGTGGTACCTTGTCAGCTGCTCTGACTGGTGGACACTCAAGTCACTCTCTCTGAGCTATGATGTGTTAATTTTAGAAGTCAGAATGGGCTGGTCAAATTAGAAAGTTCTTCAATGCCTTGTTCCTCAGACACGGAATTGCAGGAGATCCTGATTATTGGAGACCTTCAGAATGGAGCTATTTTTAAAGCACAAGGAAGCTCTGAAAAATTCTCTTTTCTCATTTCTTATTAAGCTCAAGGGCACACACTAGCAAAATTATATCAAGATCTCAGACATTTAAATACACTCTTCTCTTGGGTGCAGGTGCATGTGTGTGTATGCATGTGTATATACATAAGCATGTGCTATGATGAAGGTATGTAGGCCAGAAGATAATTTGTGGTAAAGAGCCTATTTCCTTCTTCTATAATGTTTGGTCCCAGGGATTGAGTTCAGGTCTTCAGCTTTGGCAGCAAAAACTTTATCCACTGCCAGCCCAAAATGTATACATTTGCAAACAGGAAATACTTGTAGGTGAAAAACTATTTTCTATACATATATTCATACTTACACACACACACACACACACACACACACACACACACACACCACAGAAACAAGGTTATGAAAACAAAGCATTTTAGTGTTTTTGATATTTTAACCTTTCTAGTATTTTAGTATTAATTTTGAAATGCGAGTAGGGGAAAAAGGCAAATTGGGAGAATCTATGCAAGTTACAAACAATCAAACATCCCGACTGTAATAAGAGATGAAAGAGACAATCAAAAGATATAATTAGACACAGCACATGAGAAAGAAAGCTAACTTCAGTCAGTTCTTAAGAAAAAAGTCTCTTCAGGACCAGAAACTTCAGAAGTCAGAGTTTTTAACTGACTGTGGTTTTATTTATACCCTAGATGAGGTCACACAGCTCCTGTTAGAAAGCGGTGACTGATGGCTGTGCTGTTGTGTACCCTGTCTGCACTCAGACATAAAGAGATTTCTGGATGAAGCTACTGAAAACACATAAATTTGTGCAGAATACAATGGAAGAATACAAAACACAAGACTCAAAATGGACTGGGGTCGAAGGAAGGCTGAGAGCGCATCCTGAGCCTTCTCCCGGCATCATCCCTCCACTAACGGACATTTTAAAGTGGACGATGTTAGAGTGGGTATTTTCTAAGTATAAGTTAGAGTGAATTTTAAGATTTTTTTATTCATAAAGTCTTTTTGATTATTTTGTAAGAGATAGATACTGTGTGTGTTTGTGTGTGTGTGTGTGTGTGTCTGAACTGCTGGTGGTTTATAGGCTAGTTAGAGTGGGGGAAATGACCAAGTTATTTCCTTGTGAAAGTTCTTGCTCTGATTTCCATTTTGTCCCCTCTTCGACCAACCCACAAAGAGACTTATTTTATGAAGCTTATTTTGCTTTTTGGGTCTTGAGTCTCCCTGAAAACTATTGGTCACTTATGCAGAAATTCATGAGTCTTTACACTTTTGCACATGTGTGTGGATATGTTAGGAAAAAATATAAGCCGTTAAAATTTAACACTGAAAAACTGCCTGGTGCTGGAAAGATATCTCACAGTAGTTGAGAATGAAGACACCGGTTTGGATCCACAACATACACGCAAAAAAACTGGTGATTGTAGTGTCCACCTATAAACTCAGTGCTGGGAAGGCAGAAGCAGAAAAATTCCTAGGACCTGATGATGCCCAGCTAGACTATAGAGTTGATGAGCTCCAGGCTCAGTTCTCTGTCTCTCTGTCTCTGTCTCTGTCTCTCTCTCTTTATCTCTCTCTCTCTTTCTCTATCTCCTCTCTGTCTGTCTGTCTGTCTGTCTGTTTTTCTATCTCTCTCTGTCTCTCTCTCCTCTCTGTCTGCCAGTCTGTCAGTCTGTCATTCTGTCTGTCTGTCTGTCTGTCACACACACACACACACACACACACACACACACACACACACAAACACAAACACACTTCATCTGGATCTCAGAGGCAACAGTTATTCCTGAGGATGTGCTGTATCCCCTGGAACATCCTACTGTATATTGCTGCAAGCAAGAACCTTCTCAAGGTGTTGCTGTTGGAACTTACTGAAAAGAAACTGGTTAACGCGTTAATTAAAGCTGGGATGCACCAAGTGATAGATGTATCATTGATAGTGTGTACTTTTGGATCATCAAAAAGAAATAGCATAGCTATTTTTAAGATGGGTCATATTTTTTCAAATAATAAAGCAATGGCTTGCTAGGAAGTTTTTAATAGAGGCTCTGCTTGCTGCTATCACCCCACCCCATGATTCCCCCTCCTGTATGAGCTGCTCATTGACTCTCCTTTGCACTTAATGCTCTCCGTTGACTTAGAAAAAATAAATCGAATTTTTAAGGACATATGGCTTTTCTTCCACCTCCATGTTTCAGATTTACTTGGTAACACCTACACAGAACTGGAGGTTTCTATAAAGTGTCAACAGCTGAGATATCCCAGGAGATGCGAGTGTTTTGCACATTAAGAGTCAGATGGAAAATCACCAGAACTAAAGAATGAGAGAGAAGGCACTCTTAGAGGGTTTATATCAACTCAGATTGTCTCTACTTATCTCTACTTGATCTCATATATTCTCATGAAAGAGAGGCAGAAGAAATACTGGATATCCAGTCATAAATGCATCCACATGAAGTTCACTTTTAGAAAAGATTTGTGTGCACATATTTGTATGTTTTGCTCATGGGTGTATGGGTCCCTGTGTGTATGTACATGTGTGCACATATATGTAGAAGTAAGAGGTGGTGCTTCTCAGGCACATATACCACTTAGGTTTTTTTGTTGTTTTTGCTTTAAGATTTAAACTATTTTATTATGTTCTGTGTGGATTATTTTTTTTTTGTCTTCGTGTATGTCTGTATATCACATGTATACCTGGTACCCTGGGAAACCACAAGAGGGCTTTTGAACCCCAGCAACTGTAGTTACAAATGGTTATGAACCACCATGTGAATTCTGGGAATTGAACCTTCATCTTCTGGAAAAGTAAATAGTGCTCTTAACCATTGGGCAATTTCTCTAGACCCTTCATCTTGTGTTTTTTGAGCCAGAGTCTCTCCTTGGCCTGGAATTTGCCAAGGCAGATAGGCTGGCTAGCCAGCAAGCCCCAGGGACCCTCCTGTCTCCCAGCGCTATAACTGCAGGTATACACCACCCTAACCAACATTATTTTTTAAACATAGGTTCTCGGGATCAAATTCATGTGTTCCAACTTTCAAGGCAATTCCTTTAATGAATGACCCACCCCCATAGGCCCTATAGTAGATGTACTTCATTTTGTATTATTCAAAGAAGGGCAGTGGATACAGTTCAGTCTTGCCATGCCTAGAATGTACAAGGCCCTGAATTCACCTTTTAGCACTGCTAATTAAAGACATAATGCCTAAAAACAAGAAATTCAAACCAATTATCCTACTTTGTATTCTGTTTCTCAGATAAAAACCATGACCAAAAACAAAATTGGGGAATATCATCACAGGGAAATCAGGGCAGGAACTCAAGTAGGAATAGACACACGACACACAAATCCTGGAGGAATTCTGCCTCCCGGCTTTTTCTCCATTGCTTTTTCACTTCACTTTCTCATTCAAACCAAGACCAATTATCCATGGATGGAATTGCCTATAGTGAAGTGAGCTGTCTCTCATATCAACCACTAATCAAGAATATGCCCCAACGACACACCTACAGGCCAGTCAATAGAGCCCATTCCTCAACTATGATTCCTTCTTCTCTTGTGACTAGTGTGTAGAAAGCTGACACAAACCAACCAGCACAATAATAGATTGAGTTCTGAGTATTACATTTAATGTGTAGTGAAGAACTGTGGTATCATTACTCAAGATTATGGAACTAATAAAAAAGCTAATATTAAAAGAAAAATAAAGAATAAAGTGTAACTAAAGTTTAGTGTCGATGTTAAGACACAAATATGTATTTGCTGGTACACAAGCTGACTTTAAGCAGGCCTGTGGGCAATCCCACCATATTAGAGTGACTGGTTAGACTTAGTCTGACCTATTTGACTGGAAATTCTAATCTCCCAGCTATGAGATCATATCGAGTCTAAGATATCTTGAGACTCACAGGTAATGTCTAAAACACTCTAACACAAAGGAAATCATACAAACACATATAACACCCAAACACATCATCTTGAAATCCAGAGTTCCCAAACATAAGTAATGATGATGACTATGTATTATATTCAAGAAGAGAGATGAATTTGGATATTTCAATAATTTAAGTCAGAGAAAATATTTTTGTGGACCTGTTATTCATAGGCTATTTGAACAATCATTTTCTTCTATGAAAGACTTTACTTTAATCACATACTCTGTAGCTGTCATTTGTGTACCCTTTGCCTCTAGATATCAAACATGGAGTAGTGAAAGTTTGATTAAACTGTTACCTGGCCCAAATGTACTAAAAATTGCATTTTCTTAAAGCATTTCAAAAGTTTCACACAGTAAAGACCATCCTTGTTGTAGACTTTGAACTTAGATGAATCCATTTTTACTAATGACAGTTTAGTTCTCAAATAACAAATTCTCTGGTTTTAGACTTAAACTTACATAGTGACTCCATAGTAAACACTGCTACATTCACGAGAAAGAAATGCTCGCTCATGTGTGCATTCCTCTGTGTGAATGAACATGAAGAGGATAGAGGTCACCTTCAGGCATCTTCTCAATTACTCTTCACTTTATTTTTCAGGACAGTGTCTCACCCTGAACCTGTTGATCCCTATTTCAGCTAGATTGACTGGAGAGGGAGCCTCGACTGTTCTCCACTACACCTGGGTTGTCACCAGAGAACTCGGATACCATCTATGTCCTCAAGACTGCATGTCAAACAGGATACTGACTAAGTGATCTTCCCAGCACCACAACACTGATTCTCATAAATAGAATTATCCAGTCAATCATATCCTTACAGACATGAGACATAGTTTCTCTCTCTCTCTCTCTCTCTCTCTCTCTCTCTGTCTCTCTGTCTCTCTGTCTCTGTCTGTCTGTCTGTCTGTCTCTCTCTCTCTCTCTCTATATATATATATATATATATATATATGTGTGTGTGTGTGTGTGTGTGTGTGTGTGTGTATACATATATACATACATATACACACATACATATACATACATATACACACATACATATACACACATCATAAGAAATCCAACCATTTTGGGGGGAAAAGCTTTTTTGCATTACTATTAGCTTTCTAACAAAAGCTGACACCCTCCAAAGACTTCTGAAAGGCAGCTTTGTTCCCAAGCTCATAGGACAAATGAGTCATTTAAGAAATGCATCTGTCACTTGGGAATCACAGCAGTGATGATGACCTGCACATGCCCTGAATGACATTGGCCTCTTTGACATTCTACAAGGGAGAGGGGAAGAGTTACCGGGGCTCTACTCCTTCTTAAATATGAATCGCAGTTAGAGCAGCTAGCAGAGAGGGCTCATGAGATCCAACCCTGCTGAGGACTTGCAGACAAATAATGGTTACTAGCCAGGGAGAGATATTTTCTTTAGTGGTGTAATTGATAAATCGCCCACACTTCTGTAAATAATCCTACACCTATGCTCTTGTGTGGATTAAAAAAAAAACCACTGGGTCATAGACACAGAAAATAATGTAAGGAAGTGGAAGAGGAGGATCAGAGCAGGATGGACGACAAGGGAGGGTAAAACGGAGCAATGTAGGATGAATATGATCAATTACATTACAGACAATATGAAAATGTCATAATGAAACCAATTTTTATGTATGCTTAATATATGTTAATTAAAGTATAATATAAACATGCTTCAGTTTTGACCTCTAGATCTTAAAATTAAGTTAAACTGTGTGGTAACGCAAATGCTGTTAAATGCTGTAAATACTGTTAACTAGTAAAAATAATTTATGTGTTCAAATGAAGAAGATGTTTGTCTCCTTACACCCTTTGCCATGTTTTCTGGCATACTGTCGTGTTCGGATAAGCATCAATGCTTAAAGGTAGAGAAAATGATTTTACTAACATGGAAAATACCCAAGAGACTTAAGGTGGTTCTATGGTACAGTTGGTGACAAATTTGCTTATCAGTAGTTTAAACATCAGGGCCTAATTCCAGTTGTGAAGACTTATTTACCGTTTGATAGCAATTGGTTGTGAGGAATGGTCTGAACAAGCTTGCAATCAAAGACGGTTTCATTTCAGGTTCATCTGTGAATTCTTATCATCAGCCCTTATCATCATGAAGAACATGAATAGGGTGTTCCTTTTAACCTGGTGGCTCTCAGAGTGGTTGACAGCAGGAACTCCAGCTGAAGAACATGTCCTTACTGATTAACTCATATTGCTGGTATTCATTCCAGTTTGTGTGTATGTGTGTATGTATCCACATGTGTGTACATGTGTGTATACCAGAGGGCACCCAAGGGCTCAATTTGTCAGATGCCATCCACTTTTGTTATTTAGATGTATATAATAGGGTCTTTTGTTGTCTTGGAACTCAGCATATAAGCTAGGCTGGCTGACCACCAAGTTCCAGGGACCTGCCTATCTCTGCCTTCCCAGACCTAGTGTAAACAAACAAGCATATACTACCACCCATAGAACTATTTTTCAACGTAGGTTCTATGGATTAAACTCCAGTCCTCAGGCTTGGACTGTAGGCACTTGACTGGTTGAATTATCTCATTAGTCTCATATTTTATCTTTTGACTTAGATTTTTCCAAGCCTTGCTTCTGGACAACAGCAGAAAAAAAATGTCCATTTCTCTAGAAGGAGGCTATAAATAGGTGACTGGTTTGAAAATGTTGTTTTCTGATTATATGTTGGTTTGGAGTATGCATTTTTAGATGAAGCTGTAAAAATGAGAGAAAATAAATACAATCATTTTTTTCTTGTTTTTGTAAACAGAAGAAAAATCTTGGAACTACTGTATAAAATCTTACAGTTGTTACAACATTAAACACAGTTAAATTGTATTAATTTACTTTGTTTGGGGGATATGCATGGGGTAAGTGTGTAGACATGTAGATGTACATGTATGTGAATACAGGTGCACAGAGGCAAGAGCAAGATTTTTGCCAGTTGGTCCTTGAGCTTTCATGTTGTTTGGAGGCAGGTCTCTCTTGTTACTTTTGTTGCTGTATCAGCCGAGCTAGCTGGCCAATAAGCTTCTGTCTCCCCCTCCCACTTCCTATAAGACTGCTGGCATTACCACAGATCCAGCCTGTTACATGAATTCTTGGGATCAAAGTTGGGTCCTCAGGCTTGCTCTTTACCAGTGAGCCATCTTCCTGACCAGAGAATCAATAAAACACTTTTTTAAAAGAATTGCTTCTAGGAAGAAATAAATCAAGTGAGTCTCATTATCATTTAATCTATATTACCTAAACAATGAGGACTACAGAAAAAAATCAAGACTTCAGGCATTGGATTTATGACAAAGATACCAGGCACAACAACACTCCATGCTGGACCGTTTGAGGTTAAAATCAAGAAAGCAAACAGAAGAAAGAAATCCATCAGGTCATTATAGAGGAAGAACACAATTTTGGCTTCAGGGTCAGTTGTAATAATCATTCTTTAAAAAAAAAAAAATCTCAAGACCAAACATTTCTAGCCCAGTTGTATTTTCAGGGGACAAAGCAAAGGTCTATTTTTTGTTTTGCAACTAAATTTTCTGATAATAAAATTCATTTTTTTTCTAGAAAGCTAAGGAAATGTTTTGATGTGTGGTACCAGGGACACCATCTACTTTTATTGAAAAGATGACAAGACCTGACAACTCATGAATGTGTTCCACTTACAAAACCCGGCCACTTCATAAGGGAAGCCCAGTGCTTCTGGGCCATTTATTCTCCAATTCACAACTCTAGAGCAGAAATCCAGGTTTAAGAGGGATAAACAATGACAGGCCTTGATAGTTGAGACCTTTGAACTCTTGCACTTCGGTATAAGTGGAAGCAATTGCCTGCCACATCACTCTGAATTCTTTCCTGAGGGAATAGAATGGCACGTTGCTTTCTTTAAAAAGGAATGAACAGTGGTATTTATAAAAACGTAAAATACATAGCAAATCTCGGTTACTTGGGTAAGACTTGAGGTTGGGTTAGCTAGTACATTCCCGATACAGGGCTCAATAACATGGCTGTAGGGGACTCAGTTATCCTAAACACATGGCCGACACCTCATACGCATATGTAAGTAGTTATGGAAGTCTTGGTGTAATCTTGTCTCATTTTGTACCCTAACCCAAGACAGTATATGTCATAGTTACCAAAGTGTTGGCTGTTTTAAAACTTGAAACTATTCCAAAATACTTAATTTCTGTCCATGTTTTACCGTGTTAAGATGCCATGACCAAATACCTATGTGTATGCTTCAAACTGACCAAGAGATCAAAATGCAGGGCATAGTTATATGCAACATAACAAGCCTATGAAGTCTGGAACCTGACTCGTCCTATAGGAAGTGATCAAAAGTGCAGAGGCAATAGAAGACACATCAAGGAAAAACAATTTCCAGCTGGGTAGATGCTAGCATGGTAGCGCTAGTTCTGGTTATATATGCCATGAGGGAAAGAAGTGTGTTCTCAGGAAAGGAGGATATGGAGTTTTAGAATGCAAAGATAGGGAAGATACTTTGTTAGCTTTCTGCTGTGAGGACAAGTTACCTAAGTGGATCACTTTAGAAGAAGAGAGCTCAGTTTTTGCTCATGGTTGCTGAGGTTTTGGTCCATGGTTGGTTGGATCCGCTACTTTAGAAATGTGGTTAAAGTAGAAACATCATTGTGGGAGGGTGTAACAGGCAGAGAAAGATCCGCTCATCTCATGGAGGCAAGGAGAGATGAGGTACTGGGAATAGAAGGAAGGATGAAGAGGAGGAGGAAGAAGAAGGAAGAGGAAAAAGTAGAAGAGGAGGAAAATAAGGAAGTAGAAAAGGAAGAGGAGAATGAAAGGATGAAGAAGAGGATGAAGATGAAAAGAAGTAGGGAGGAGAGGTGGAGAGGAAAGGAGAATACAGCACACCAGAGACGAGATCTCTCCTTTTAGAGCACAATCCTAGAGATCTACTTCCTTTGACTACAGTCTACCTTCTAGCTCCCACCACATCTCAATAACACCAGCAAGTTTAGAATCAATCTCTCATTGGGTAACCTCTGAAGCTCATAAGCAATGAAGTCTTTGACACCACAACCACTGGAAAGATATTTACCATCCACCCAGTCACTGGCTGACAATGATAGCCCTCAAGACATTAGTCATTTCTAGTCTACTCATACGTATTTGAAGGGTTTCTTCATGAGATGTCAGGCTTTTTCGTAATATTCAACATGAGCAAGAATCAAGCTGGTTATTTTTGATCTGTCTACTGCCCAGCAGAAGCCTAGTATTTTTTGGGAGTGTGGGGAAGCCAACAGACCAAGAGGTTGCGTTAGAATTTGATGCCTGTATCCTTGATTTATGTTTAAATTTGTAGCAAAGTAAAAATCCTCAGATCTTGATTTTATCTCAGTGTAACTCAGTCTTTCTCTTGTCACTTTTCTGTAGGGTAATGTTTTATATTTAAATATAGGGTTTTATGTTTATTCCTGTTATATTTAATCTTTTTGGTTTGCATCCAGCTATTTCGCCTGCCAAAGATTCAGACTGCTAAATAAGGGATACCAATCAGCTACTTTCTATCTTCTCTGGAGACACTAAGAAACTTCAAGTTTAAAATATATTATGTAGAATTTAGGTGAATAGTTTGGAACAACGATGCATACCTCCAGTCTGAGCACTTTGGAGGAAAAGAAAGATAGAAAATGCAGGTGGATCTCTGTGAGTTTGAGCCCAGCCTGGTCTATATATCTAGTTTCAGGCCAGCCAAGGCTACGTAGTGATACATTGTCTCAAAAAAAAATGGATAATATATAAATAAATTAATTTGCTAAAGACAGAGCAGGAGAAGCTTGGTTGGTAGAGGAGGTGGCTACAGCAGGTGGAGACCTTAAAAATCAGTTACACTTCATTAACAGTGGTTAATAAAATCCTTTTATGAAGCATTTATCATGTCAGAAGAACTGGCTATTCTTTTGTTAGGAACCCAAAGTCTTTGGTTCTGTTCTAGTGAGAGGTTCTGTATTTAGGGCTTCTTCTTTTGCTACAATGTGAAATTTTGAGGATGAGAATCATCTCTCTGTGTCTCTACTGTGTGTGTGTGTGTGTGTGTGTGTGTGTGTTTTCTTATGGATCAAATATAGCCTTGTATACATGCGGCAGTGCTCTAGCACCAAGCCACACCCCCCATTTCTATTCAGATTATGCTTTAAGCCCAAGATACATAACAGGCATTCTGCATACTTTATAAGATTTTAATGGGTGATAAGATACTAATGATTTAAGGGAGAACATGAGGGCAAGGATTCAGTCATTCCACTAGCAACCATTAGGCACCTTGGAGGGCTAAAGCTCCACAGATCAAAGCCATCATCTTGTCCTCCTGTAGGGTGAGGAGAGGAGAGGAGGGGCGGAAGACACACAGGAAATGCCCATGAAGGTGACTTTGACTCTTGTAACTCCAGATATCCCTGCATCCATGATTTCAGTATTCAAACATTACAATATGCCTCAGAGAGAAACTCAAAATAATAGATACTTCAAATCACCAACTTGAGTTTTTGTAAAGAAAAACTCAAGTTCTTTTTATATTTATCACTAAGGCACTTTCTGACATTTGAATATGAATGGTGTCATTGCTAATGCCACACTTCTCTTGAGGCTTTCCATTGTACTTCAGATGGAAAGTCAGAGACAAATAGTTTTATGTAATCTCTATGTACTGGTATGTAATTACTTTCATGAAGTCTGCCTGCAATTAGCACCTTAGCTCATCTGGGACAGAAAGATGTCTACATAGGTCACAGGTTCTCTCCCCTCAGTGGAGTAATTTAGTAAATTTTTAACCATGGTCCCTCATTGTAAGCAGTGCATTGACTATTCACGAGAGGCTTTTGTTGTTGTTGTTGTTGCTGCTGCTGTTACTGTTGTTTTGTTTTTTTGAGTCTCATTTATAATGATATCTTATGGTATCCTGCTTTCCTGTGACACTTGGTGGAGGTAAATGATGGGTTGATAAGCCATTGTTCCTTCCTACAAAATGGTCCGGACATTTGAGAACTATGTCTGGAGTATGCATGTATTCATCCAGGGATTCTCCATATCAGAAGCTGGTGTACTGCTGTGCAAAGGGAACTAAACAAAATCCCAAGTTATGGCTGTGATCTTCCCTACTTTACTGAGTGTATGCACAGTCCTATGGCACAGAATGGTACACTGGGCAAAGGTGTTTTTCTAAATGTCTCTTTGCTCTTCCTTTTGCTTTTTCAAGTCATGTTTATTTCACACAAGTTAGATAACTGTGCACTAAAAAAACTGTTTTGAACTGGAACCTTTTATGAGAGGCCACACACAGAAGTAGTGAGCATTCATGAAGCCGATCCTTATTCACACAGCCTTATGAATGGTTCTGTGTAAAGAAGAGCCACCATTTTTTGTTAATGAAATATAAATACTTCTATATGGAAGAGAAACATTTCAGATGCATGACCTCATCCATAACGGAACACACAGTTTAACAGGATATCAGAAAAGCTGATCAATATTCAAGATCAGAATTTCATACATCCTGTCCCGAGACTCTGCTCCTTGCTGGGAGCTGCAGGGGAAGGTGTTCTCACTAGCAAATGAAACAATTTGCATACATGCTTAAATCAAGTTTGTTTAAAATTAGAAGGCAGCATAATATATTCAAAGGTTTTTAGGCAGCACTTGCGTGGGAATTAGGAAATATACACCATGATTTGGATTAGGAGAGGTTTGGAACGCTCAGCTCATTCATTGACCTAATCAGATGTTGAAAATTCAACTGCTAGAGCCTTCTACTTACATGGCGTCAAATGAAACGAAAAGGACAACACAAGTTTGTTTGTTGGTCTAAGAAAAATATATGGTTATGTGAGTGAAAGAATTGGATAAGTTAAATAAAGTCTAACATTTAAATAAATATAAAGCACTTTTTACTGTTTGCAAATGAGTACCATTTCTTTATATCCAAGGCTGAAAAAATAAAGGATTAACTTGGTTTGTTCTCTTAACGGGAACACACTTTATCCCTGTGGGCAGAATTCCTGCCATCAGTGCTGAAAAAAATTCACTTTGTTTCTGCATAGATGTTAAGGAGAATTTTGAGAAAAAGCAGCATGCCCTGCAGAGGAACTGAAAAACAAAATAAAGATTCCTAATTGTCAGCAGGACATTCTGACTGCTACTCACCACAGTGTCTTGAACACAGTTGGTTAAAGGTCATAGCAGTTGCCACATACAACTGTCTTCTCATGTTTTAATCTTGGCTTTTAAGTGACTGGATTTCTCCATGAAAATAAAAATAGTTTCAGATGCATGGAGTTGGAAGAAAGCAAGAAGGAAAGAGACTCTCACTCTACTTCTAGCCTCTTCCTTCCTATCAGCAGGACAGGCAAAGTTCTTTTGATGAGAAGGAGGCTGGCCTCTTAGGACTTGGCCATGAACAGAGTAGGCTGGGCTCACTCTCCGGACTGGAGGTCTTCATACTACCTCTCTAAAGTGACACCTTGGATTTGCAGGAAGGTGCCAGCACCTCTATCATTTGCTTACTCACCTTACAGAGGTGACCCTAAAAGCCAGCCCCACAGAGGCAAAACAGCAGGCCATCTGATCTCCTTTGGTCTACTCTTAAAGGTTCCTGAGGCTGAGTAGTGGCCATGCCCCTGCAGTGCAGGGAGAGGATGCAGGTGTATCTTCTTTAGTACCAGAGGAAGAGACTGGCTTGAGGAGTCAGGAGAAATCATTTCTCAACTAGAGAGGTCTTTAAAGACAATTTCATGGGGAAAAATGTGTTTAGGATGACATCCCAAAGAAATAAAGCTAGGGCTTTCATCTCCCCCTTTGTCTCCAGTCCTCTCACATCAACTCTGTGTAGAAGAGTTGAGAAACTGATATAAACGTCCAGCATGAGCCCCAGTTCTGGAAACAGCTCAGGAGATATCAAAATATGGTACAGAAAATGATTATATCCATTCAAAAATATTTGAAGAGCTTTCTAATGCTTTTTCTCTTACTGTCAAGATTAAAAATTTTCCTGGAAATAAGAATGAAACATGTGTGATTTATGTAATTGAGAACATTTCAAACTATTAAATGAAATAATTTAAATACTTCTAAAAATGAGATAAATCTTCTGTGAATATGTTAATGGTGAGTATAATAAAAATAGAAATAAAAAAGGGTTATTTTCTGGTCTCTTATTTTGGTTCCAAGGAGATATCTGAAATTTATTTTTGTCTGTGTTTAGATTCATGAGTGTTCAAAGCCCTGACATTTGCTGTGACAAACTTCCATGCTTTAAAGAGAAACAGGCTGCCATCCAAGCTCACCTCCACAATATTCACATAAAGACCTTCTAGCTACACAGGCCACAGTTATATATTAATAGACTTTGGTATAATTCCAGAGGTAAAATCCACAGAAAGCCAGCACCAGTCACAGGGAAACACCTAGATAACTATCAGTCGGCCTGGCTTTAGTCACTTTCCTACAAAGAAGACAGTCTTCTTTAATAAGCACATGCACAAACATCAGGGGTTCTTGCAGCTGTCTACTTCTGGGCTAGGACACAAAGGGTAGACAGAAATTGCTCTCTGAGGAAAGAAAGAGGAGAGGAGAGGAGAGGGGAGGCGAGGAGAGGAGAGGAGAGGAGAGGAGAAGAATATGGATGACCAGATAAAGATTGGGGCCATGGCTTACTAGGCTTATTCACTGAGTTCCATTGGTCTAGACAACTCAACTAGAACAAAACATTGCCAACTCTAAAATGGAAATGATAAAAGAGAATTTCTTTGTGCTTGTATGTATATGTTTGGGCAATGTTCACGTGTACAAATGTGTGAATGTGTGAGGTGTGTGTGCTTCTAGAAGCCAAAGGTCTGTACCTGGTGTCTTCTTTAAATTTGAATTAGCTTTTGGGATAAGGTCTTACAACAAACCAGTACACCAAATATTCATTTGACTACTAGATGGGTTGAATAGCAGGTTCCAGTGATTTGTCTGCCCCTGCCTCCCCAGAGCTGAGTTTACAGGCATGTGCTGCTGTGCCCAGCTTTTCACATGGACTTGGGGGCATAGGATTATATACCAAGGAATACCAAATGAATCATCTTTTGAGTAGCCAACAAATGTTTTAAAGAAAATCTCTCTGTCTCTCTCTGTCTCTCTCTGTGTCTCTCTCTCTGTCTCTCTGTCTCTGTCTTTCTGTCTCTCTCTCTGTCTCTCTGTCTCTGTCTCTCTGTCTCTCTCTGTCTCTCTCTGTCTCTCTCTGTCTCTGTCTCTCTCTCTCTCTTTCTCTCCTCTCTCATCTATTTATCTTTCTTCCCTTTCTTTCCTCCTTTCAGCTCTTGGGTGTGCTACTCCAAAACCCTGTTGCTGAGTTCCACTCTAGGCCTTCTCCTTACTTTTTATTTTGAAGCAAGATTTCATTAAATTACCCAGGCTGGCCTTGAAATCCCTCAGTAGTCTGGCTGGCCTTGAACTTTCAACCCTCCTGCCTCAACTTCTGCAGAAGATAGGATCTCAGGGCTGTATCATTAGTTGGTTTGAGATGGGATGTTTTTTAATGGAAGCTAGCACTTGCAAAATAATAAATGCAAATTGATGTCAAGCTCTTTGTTTTTCTTCTTTGCAAAATTTCCTGCTAAGATGGAGACTGTATTTTACAAATGATGTTCATCCTGATGTGCTCATGTGGAATTCATATTTTATCTATCTGTTTAAAAGTCAATGACTTACGAAGACAAATGTCTACTGGCTTTTATAGCATTCCATATGAAAAGGCAAGCAGTAATATATTAGCCAAACACTTATGCCCAGCTCAAACTCTGAGCATTAGATACAGCAACACTGGCCTCATTCATTCCAGGACTTATTGCAGATACTGTGAGGGAGGGAAAGGCAGATGGTCTCCTTTGACAGGAAGGGAACCAAAAGGCAGGTGCTTCTCCTTTGCATCTTTCTAATCTGCTGGTGATAACAGAGGGCTGTGTTCTATGAAGCTGTTGCTCCTTCACTTCCTTTAATCATGCCAAGTCATTTCCTTTCATTTAGATGTAGCTGCTTACCATCTTCGTCTGATGAGCTTGGTTTGTATATCTTTCAGCTCTCATATGGCTGAGGCACACTTCTAATCAAAATAATTTACTCCCATAAAGGTAACTGAACAGACATTTTCCTTATTAAGGCTCACAGGAGAACCCAGAACCACATAAAAAGGTCAACCACCTGCTAAGCAAATGAAATTTTTGGATTATCTTTGCATCACAAAAAGTTCCTTGTCTCTACATGAGAATATGTGGCTTCAAGCATGTAGCCACATTTCATATCTTTGTGTGTGTGTACATACAAACACATGTATAAACATATATGTATATATAATGATATTTTCAAATCTTTTTATATTTTAGTGTTTTAGTTTCCTTGTATGAAAAAAAAATCACTGTCTCTTGCCAGTTGAAAATTGTGTATCTATTGGAATCTCTCTAGGCCTGTTCCTCATCCAAAAGCTTAAGAATTAATACAGTTTCAGGATTATGACATTGATGTTTTCATGATCTTCATGTCAGTGAACTTGAATGAGTATCAGTAACTATGATTTATGTCCTGTTGGCAGAGACAATGTACAGCAGGACAACAGAAACTTTTCAGACTAATATTTGAATGAGATAATGGAAAAGCCATTCAGGGTCCTGAGGAGAAGATATCACAGTGCTTGGCCATGCAGGAAAGCAGGGCAATCTGTAGGCTAACAAGAACCCCTCTCAACTCAAACTTTCTTAGTTGTAGTCCTAGTATACCCCATATACATTTCCCTCTGCTCCTCAAGGAGTCACTTGTGTCAAGACTTGTTTTTTAGTCTATTTAATATTTAATTTTATCCTGTTTTCCTTCTCTTCTCATATATGGTCTTAAATTACTGAAGTATTTGCAGGCAGTTTAACAAAGCCATTCAAATAGTTAATGTTTTTATTTGTATGTGTGTATTCTACATGAATCTATGTTCACCATGTGCATGCAGAAGCTTATGGAGACCAGAAGAAGGCACCAGATTCTCTGACTAGTGTTAAAGGCAGCTGTGAACCTGTGATTACTGGAAACGGAACTCACATTCGCTGACAGAGCATTAAATGCTCATAACCACAAATCCATCTCTCCAGCCCCCATAGTTACTGTAAAAATAATCTCAAAACCCAAGAGTCCAGCAGAGACATACATATCTTCATTTTCTATTTCAGACTCTTAGAATCTTAGTTCCAACTAGATATAGGAAAGAGGTAGCCATGTCTTGCCATTCCTTGTCACACCATGCTCTCAGGAGAGGGGAAGGGTCCAGGAGCCCAAAGATCAATAGGCACATCCAAACGAGAGCTTTCTTCTTATTAAAAGTTTCATCAAATGGAGTCATGATGTTTAAAGACATGATGTGCTCACTGGCCAGCAGACCAGGAGATAAGTCATAATTTAAAGCATTTCTTTCTAAATAGTCTCAAGATTTTTGCAAAACTTCCCCAGTTAGAGTAAATAAAATGAGTGATTAGTAACCATCTTGACAATAAAAATATACTGGATGATAAAAAAATAAAACAAAGGCCTCTAATGGTGATGACACTGATGACTTTATGCTGCTATGAAGCCAAACGAAGGAGATTAAATAAACCTTACAGTTCTGCTCAAGAACATGGGTGTGAAATAGTAGAGAAAGAACAATGAGTCAGACAGTGCAACCACTTTCAACACACACAGTTCCTAGCTGAGTAATAAGTCAATGGGACTCAAATATCAGATCTGTTATCCCAATAGGAAATAAAACTACAGGGCAGGGGAAATGGCTCAGAGGGTAAGAATAACTTGTAGTGCAAGCATTAAAGACATGAGTTTGGATCCCTAGTGCTCATTTAAAGCTGAGCATGCCATCAGTAATTCTAGGATGGGGAAATGCTAGAGTCAGGAAGATCACAGATGCTTGCTGACAGTCAGCCTAGCTGCAAACTCCTGAGCTCTAGGTTTGGTAGAGATCCTGTCATGAAGAACTGAGGCAGAAAATGATAGAGAAGGACACTCAATGTTCTCCTTTGGTGCACATGTACACAGGGGCATATACTTCTGCATACACGTACACTCAAATATAACACGTATGCATGAGAAAATACACTGACATTACAATAGCTCCTTGTATCCATGTCCTATATATTCAGGTTTAATGCCCAAAACATGAAGACATGGATTGTACCTTATAATTCTTACATCTAACATAGAATCAGGCCAGCAGAGGCATTTACTAAACACCTTTTGCATTTAGCATTTAGCAAGCACTTAATCAATACAGATGTTCTTGAAAGCAATGACATACACAGTTGCAATGACATGCAAGTTGCTCAATGATGACTATACCATAAATTGGAAATATTCCAAATAAAAAATCCATGTGATCCACTTGGCCTATTGAACATCTTAGCTTAGCAATATAATGACTAGAAAGTGTTGGCTGTTTCCCTTCACGTTCCTATGATAGACTGAGAGTAGTCTATAGCCCTATACTACAAGAGAGTGTGGTATAGTATGTCAACAGTTCAGGAAAAGAACAAAAGTCAAAACTCAAAGATCATCTTGTCTGAATATACATTGTCCTCACACCACTATAAAGAGAAATACCTATGTTAACACATTGTGACATGAAGTTGTATTACTATTTTCTTTGCTGTGACAAAATCCCTGACAGAGGCAGCTTAAGGGAAGAAGGGTTTATTTTGAGTCGTGGTTTAAGAGAGTATACTCTATCATGGAAGAAAGCATATGATAGAGTCTATGGTGGCAGCTGAGACTCCTCTCGGCTTGAGGGTCAGGAAGTGGAGAGCAGTGAGTGCTGCTATTCAGCTGGCTTTCTACTGTTTCTAATTCTCTTAGTCCACAATCTATGAGAAGTTTCCACATACACACAGGGTGGGTCTTCTCTATTTAGTTAATACCCTCAAAGCCCTACCTAGATGTGTGGCTCCTACATATAGTCAAGTTGACCATACAAAGGCAGGCTTGAAAGTCATTATGTTCAAAGTCAAGAATAACTTTGAACTCCTGATCCCCCTTGCCACCAACTCTCAATTTCTGGTATTACTGAACTGTGCCATGCTGACCTGGCATTGAAGATTAACTACTATTGTCTCTATCTGATGATTCCCATGTTTCAGATTCCACTGAAACATTTATAATACAGTTATGCACACATTCATATAGATATTTAACATGAAACACACAACTTATATTTACATTACATACACGTGTCCCATATGATTCATTCACACAAGATGCCTGCCAGAACGCCAATTTAACATTTCCAAGGAAAACAGATAATCTCACATTTCCAAGGAAAATGTATATTATATGATGAATTTCCCAGAGGACACATCTCATGGTCTCGAGCAAATGGTTCTCAAACTGTAGGTCTTGACCAACAGAAAACACTTATTTTTGATGGTCTTAAGAACTGAGACACTGCTCAGTAGTAGAGTTACAGCTGTGAAGTAGCAATGAAAATACGTTTATGGTTGGGGGTCACCACAACATGAGGAACTGTGTTAAAGGGTCACAGCATTAGGAAGGTGGCGGGCCATTGCTCTATAGTGAGGACAACTTTTCTGAAGGTCCCTGGGAAAATGTCAATTATCGGTTTGTGTTGAAGGCAAAGGCACAAGTGGGCATTTGCAAATAGAAGTCCAAGGAAGTCACTTATCAGGGACCATATCACAGAGTATCCCATAGAACAGCTACATATGATGCTCAGAGCATGTACTTACAGTAAGCTCACAACTTAAGGCTATGCCTTTTGGGTGAGTGATATTAGCTTTTAGCTGAAGCATGGAGTGTAAAGACCTGTATTATAAGTAAGGTATGGATCCAGTAATTCAAATGAGAAAAAAAAAAGGTGTCCTGGATTAGGATGGCAGCAGAAAAACAGTAATTACAGTCAAAGTACTTGGTATAATTTGAATAAAATGTCATTATAAACCAGTCACTCTCTGTAATAAATATATAGGAATTAAAAAAAAAAAACTATGGAGCCTGGGGATATAGGTCAGTAAACTAATTGCCCTGCATGTATGATCTTGGTTCCAGAAACCTAAATACAAAGGGATAGCATGGTGTTTTGCTTATATCCCAGCACTGGGGACATGAAGAGGAGAAGCCCCCTTGAGTTCACTGGCTAGTCAATCTAGTCTACTCAGTGACTCACAGGCAATACTGAGAGACCTTGTCCCCAAAATATAATAAAAAAGTGTGGACAATGTCTGAAGAACAGCATTCATGTTTGATCTGTGGCTTCAATACACACATGCATATTCACCTGCCCACGTGTATATACAGATACATAAACACATACATACATAAAAACACAGAGTGGGGGGAGTCAGATGGAGGGAGAGGGGGAAGATCAAGAGAGAGGTAGAGAGAGAGAAAGATAATGTAAGAAAATAATATATTCCTAATACATTCCATTAGGGAAGCATCGAAGTTTGTGGGCAGCACAAGAGAGTTTTTGTGTGCTGAGATGTTGAGTGTACTATACTGTAGGTGTGTGCAACCTCTGCCAGCCAGAGAAGTCATTAGAAAACCACTAGGCCCCTGCCTACCAACTGAGGCTATTCTATGCCTGTGCTTTTAGGTAAATTCTGTAGAACTCTAGACTCAGGAGACAATATCCTATGAACTTTTACAACCTGACTGAGTAATTTCCCTACAGGAAGAAAACAAAGACAGTAGCAAAATAGCATTCAAAAGACAAGTGCTCACTTGCATGGGTCAAATACTTGACTCAGAAATGTCCTTCACCAAGGCTCAGGGCAAACTGTGGAAGAGCAGGAGACAGGAATGCATGAGCTGGAAGTTGGATATGGATGTTCTGAAGACATGACGCATGCACATATCAACTCACAGCAGCACTGGTTACCTATATGATTCCTAAACAGGATCAAACCAGTTAAAAATTACAACATGGAATGGGAGGAGCTACCGGGGCCTCCCCTTTAGTTGAGGAGCTACTAGAAATGGATGGTGGCTGGGTGAAGAAGAGTCACTTCTCTTTAGGAGCATGCCCACTGGCAGGTTGCCTACACACCAGTGGATGACACCACATCTATGGGAAGCACTAATTTTAGGTCAGTGGCTTAAAAATTTTAATAATAAAAAACAAATTGTAAAAGAAAAAAATGTTTCTTTCTTATGAGATGGTGTTATAGTTAGAAATAGTACTTCAACAGGCCAGTTGCCTGCTGCTTCTCTGAGCCTACAGGGCAGAACATCTCCAAATTGAATTTCTCAAGTGATTACAGTCACACGTGAAATTTTCACAAATTAGCAAGTTGGCACACTTTCTGCCTGGCTGGATCCCAAGTTTATAGTATACAAAGTCTGGTTTTTACTTTGTACACGATTTAGCAACACCGTGCTCTCTCACAGGAAATTAAAAGCTACCGCTATTTAATGATATGTGGTCGCAAAGTATCTGGGTTAAAAAAAATCTTATAAATGTTGGATATTTTCATGTACTTCATGTGTGTGGTAAGTGAGGTATGTGTGTGTTCACTCACATGTGTGTGAGCACAGATATGTCTGTAGGTACATGTGCACACGTGTGTATGAAGGCCAGAGGTTGAAGTCAGGTATGTTCTAGAACTACTCTCACTGTATCCATTGAGGCTGCTCTCTAACTTAAAGCCAATTTGTTGATTCAGCTAGTCAAGCCAGCCACCTTGTCCTGGAGATTCTGTGCCTTTGTCTTCAGAGTGCTGGGTGGCAGCAAAGCTGTCAGGCACATCTAGAATTTAGATGGACTCTGGGGATCTTAACTTTGGTCCTCATACATGTGTGGCAAATGCCTTATCGACTAAGCCATCTCCTTAGTTCCTATGGTCTTTTTATATAGTGGTCTTTTTATATAGTGGGCACAAGATTACAGTAAAGATAAAGAATCCCAAGTCATTTGTTGAGCTTATTTTATTTTGCTCTCCTCAAAGTAGCTCTTCTCCTAATTTTAATTCAGAATAACAAAGCTGGCAAACACCCTCAGTGCCACCTAGGCTCTTCCCACTGACAACATTGTGACTTGAAGCCTCTATTCCATCACTTCTAAGATAAGAATATTATTTACTTTTAAGATGGCTTGGACTTTAAATGAGTATGTCCTGAAGATTACAATATAGTACTGGTTACCTATAAACTACTTAGAACATAGCACTCTTGGTAACTTCTATTCAATCAATGGTTTAGATGACTGAGTTTTAATTGTGTCAAACAAGAGGTGAGGGTTGCGATTAGGGTGTTTTTTGCATCTGTTAAATAACAAATGTTTATCAATAGGAACCTTGTATGTACTTTACAAACACTCGCACATAACACACACACACACACACACACACACACACACATGGGTGGGAGGGACCTTATTAAGAATAAATGGAACTGTACCTGAATGCTAAATTTTCTACTCAATAGTTTGTAATCTTAAATAAGTTCTACTATTTGATTTTCCCATTTAAGGAAAATAACAATATCTACCTCATGAGGACATTTGAAAATTTAAAGGAAATCACTTTTTAAAATGTAACTATTAACAATTTCATACATTTATATGGCATACTGTGAACATTTATCTCTTGCTCCTCTTCTTCTCTCTCTTTCCTCCTTCAGACTCCTTTCTTTTTTCTAACTAGTCCCCCTCCTACTTTTGAGCTTCATTTTTCAGTGCAGGTAGCCACAGATGCTATGTGTTCATGGTTATGTAAGTAATGACATATTCAGAAGACAGTATTTCATTGAACCTTTAAAAATTAAGTTCCAAGTTTTAATTCTTTCTCTTCCTTTATATTATTACTATCCACAGTGAGGAAACAAAGGTATATTTGTACAAGTCAGAATCTGCCTTGGTACTACATGGACATTTAAGACTGTCCTGAGAAGGACCATGGATGATACCACTTCATTAAATTTTCTTCATTAAGTTTACTCTCTGCAATACAGACAAGTCTGGGGGAGAACATACTGGCCAAGGACATCTTGGAGCTTTCCCAAGGCAACTTTGGAATGCTCAGCTCCATTCTCATACTCGAGTACATAAACCATCCTTTGGCTGAATATCAAGTAACTTCCTCTTTCTCAGAATGGAGAAGATGACAAAACACAACTCTGGAGCATCTCCAGGTCTGAGCATCTTGAGCATCTGGAGGTCTGTTTAAAGAACCAGCTTTGGATCATTCTCAGTCTCCTCATAGGCCCTATGGAGTACTCACTAGGGGTGTCAGATGCCTGAGACATAATGGATGCCCAACAGCAGCTGTAGGGAGATGTACTATTGGGTAAATGAGTCAGGGGTACATCCTCCAAAAATATGATGTTAAAAGCACATGGACTTTGTAACTTCTTAACAAGCTGTTAATATATATGTAACATTTAGATATACATGTATCCATTGATGTATATATCATATTCAATATATATGTGTTTTGATGTACAGACACACACAGACACACACCACACACACAGACACAGACACAGACACACAGACACACACAGACACACAGACACACACACACACACACACATATGTATATATATATACATATATATATATATATATATATATATATATATATATATATATATATCAATGTGTGTAGCAAATGGGAGTGGTCATGGATGATATACCCAGGCATGCTCTAGACATCAAATCAGAAACACTCAATTGTTCTCTTAGCCTTAATAAATCCTAGATGAACACATACAGATCAACAGCTATTTCTTTCTCTCTCTTTTCTTTTGTTGAGTGTGAATAACAGTGATTTTTTTTTCCAGCAAAGCATTAACAGTTGCTTAGACACTTGGCCAAACCAGATTATATAAATAGCTCAAAAGTATGAGCATCAGGGAAGAATGTCAGGTTTCCTCCTAGTTAGAAAGTAATATCCTCACCACATGATCAAAAGAGAAGATGAGGTTCACCAACAGTTTCAACCATTTCACTATGTGATGTAATATGTGTGTGTGCACTCACGTGTATGTGTGTGCTTGTGTATATGTGTGTATGTGTGTATGTGTATATATGTGTTTATGTATGTGTGTGCATGTGTGTGTGTGGTCGCATGCATGTTTCTTCATAGCACAGGCTGGCTCTAAGTATCTCCTGGAATGATGTGAAAGTAATGTCATGTTTATACTCTCAAACTCTTCAGAACAGAAGACATGGTGGTAGCTCATAGAATCCACATAGCTATGGATCTTGTTCTTAGCTACTACTAAGAGACGAGCATGTGGCACACTAATGAAAAAAGAGTCAAGAAGCATCAGCCATACGGCTTAGGAATAGAGGAATCAGAATTCTTACATTCAAATTTCAACTCGAAGCTATCTTTGAGCGTCAGAACTCTGGGCGAAGTGTTTAATTTCATCAGAAAGAAAAAAAAACACCAATATTTTAAAATTGTACATGTACGCACACTTACATATATGTGGGAGCAAGTTGTGAAGGGGGTACAGTTACACATGGGTGCATGCTCATGAGAGAACCTGAAGTTAGAATCAGGTGTCTTTCTAGACATTATTTATTGAGGGAGGCTCTCTTGGTAGCCTAGAGATCACCAACTCTGGCTAGTCTAGCTAACCCCGTGGATTCCCTGACTTTTTTGTTCCTAGTGGGGTTATAGGTAGCTGTCATATATGCTCAACTTTAAGTGGTATCAGGGGATTATCTGAACTCAAGCCATTGTTTCCCCAGCTCAAAGATCTTAATTTCCAAGTGACTTTATTTCCTCCTCTGTACAATAGTAATAATGACAGCTAGTTCTAGTGTTATACACATAGTGTCTGTTTCATGAAGCTTTTATGTGGACTCATTTATGAATAATTTATCATATCCAGAGCAATGCTCACTACGCTATGAGCACCACATAAGTACATAAGTGGTAACTATGATTAAGGACTGACTGTAGATGAAAAGGTCTAAAATACAAACAGCGCAGTATGCACACCCAGAAGTGTTAGAAATATGATAACTTAAAGAATTTTGATTATTCCCCTTCACAAACCTCTCTATGAAAGCTATTGAACCCGAAAGTGAATTAATTTGTAAAAACAGAAATCTTTTAGGAATGAGAAAGCCCACACTAATGCTTCTGGACTATAGCATCAGGTTGTAGGGTGACAGAGGAAAAGCAGAGTCATTTTATTCTTACTACATTGCTGTTTTCTTTGTAAAGGAGAACAAGTCTAAGTGCAGTAGAGAATGGTTAAGGTGGAGTTAAATCCCAGTCCCAGGAATGCAGGCATCACATCTTACAAGGGCTGCTTCCAGCAAATTGCAGCATCCTGGGTGCTGGGACATGTGTGCTACCATGCCAGGCCTTTGATTAACTTTTAGATTAAGTAATCTGTACTTTACATATTATGCAAATATCATTGTCAAAGGAGTCATATAAAAGGATATACACATACACACATATTTATATATATGCATATATACACATGAATATATATGCATATATGCACATGAATATATATGTATATATATGCTTGGATGAGACAATGTACACATATATACATGTATGTGTGAATGCATGCATATATACATATGAATACACACATATCTATCTATCTCTATCCCTATCTCTATCTCTATCTCTAGGCTTACTTTAGTCTGATTACAAAGGATAATCATTTGATTTTGCAAATAATTCAGTTATTCAGAACAAAACATAATCAATAAGGTATAATAATCTTTTTGGTAATGTCAAACCATTGAAATAAATACATACATATAGTTATGCACACATATATATGGTGCTCCTTAAATGCAACAGATAGGGAAAACAGGCTGTTATCCTGTGTGCTGACCAACTCAGTCACCATCTGGGCCCAGATCCAGTACTTTCATTCAGTTTACCATAACATCTATTCCATCTAAGAGTTGCTGAATTGAGTAGAGGAGCTAGTTCTGCAGAACCAGATGTCATTACTGAATAGTGCTGGTCCTAGGTATACAGGCCACCCCTCAGCATACAGCCACTGTACCTGCATTCCTAGCTACTTGTCCAGCTTGGAGACAGAGAGTATAGGTTAGTATTGCTGCCTGCAGCCTGCAAGCACAAAAGTCGAACCTACTGAGCCTCAGGATGGCTGACATAAGGGTAGACAGGAGTTAGCACCTGGAGTTCACATGGAACCTGCCCCCAAGATGCCCCACCTAGTCATAAAATCACCCTGATTCTGGGTAGCAGGATATCTGAGATGAGTCTTAGGGATGGTCCATGTGGTGGTTTGTATATACTTGGCTCAGGGAGTGGCACTGTTGGGAGAGTAGCCTTATTGGAGTAGGTGTGGCCTTGTAAGTGTGGGCTTTAATACCATTATTCTAGCTGCCTGGAAATCAGTATTCTGCTGGCAGCCTTCAGATGAAGATGTAGAACCCTCAGTTCCTCTTGCACCATGCCTACATGGATGTTGCTATGTTCCTACCTTGATGATAATGGACTGAACCTCTGAATCTGTAAGCCAGCCCCAATTAAATGTTGTCCTTTAAAAGTTGCCTTGGTCATGGTGTCTCTTCACAGCAGTAAAACCCTAACTAACACAGTCCAGTATTTATGATGTGTCAGAAACCAGAAACCGTGAACCAGACCAATGACTTGTTGCAATGAATATTTGCATATCAAGCTGTTTGGACACACACACACAAAAATATTATGTGACACACTGCAGTTTCCAGTGCCACCATGATGAAGGACTATGAGATGAAGAGGGCAGAAGGATGGAGGGATGAAGCAGTGACCCGAGTGGTGAAGAGAGGCAGAAGTAGATATGTGATAGGCATGAAAGAGGGCTGAGGTAGAGGGCTGACACACTGGGGAGAGTGTTGTTGCTGAGTAGGGCCAACAGTGTACTGTGCAGCAGCCCGGAACTTGTACTTCAACTCAAGCCACCGAACACGCTGCTCGGCCACATGATCGCCCTGTTTCTGAGCATTGACAGGATGTCTCAGATGAAGAACTATTCATTTTCTGGATTGCACCTCCATAAAAGACCTCTATGGTCTATCTTGTCCCTGGAAGACACTTTGGTATCAGTGGCTTGCTATCCCAAACCATATTGAAGCTGGAGGTTCATATGGATGTTCTTGATCCTACAGCAGCTGGAAGCCGTGTTGATGCCTCTGGCCCAAGTTACCACTGAAGGCCAATGAACATCCTTGATCTGGACCACTGCCTGAGGCCATCTTGATGTCTGTGCTGAGAGCCATGTCTGGTTCATGGTCCTACTGCAGCTGGAATCTGTGTTGATGTCCCTGACTCCTGTTATCATTGAAGGCTATGCAGATGTTCATGGCATAGGCTACCACCTGAAGTCATGTTAATGTCAGTGGGATGTGCTGCCATAAAGGGCCATGTTGATATGAGTGATCTGTACTTTCACCTGAGGCCATGTTGATGTTCTTGTCCTGTGTTGTCTTGAAGGCTGTGATGGTGTCCCTGACCTGTGCAGAGGCAGAGTTGATGTCCATGTTTTGTACTGCCACCAGAGACCACGTGGAGGTCCATGGCATAGGCTGTTGCTAGAAACCATTTGTAAGCTTGTGATCTGTATTCCTGCTGACTGTAAAAAGGCAAGTAGGCTACCTTTGCTCTGGTACTGACGATTGAAGGCTCATAGTTGAGAAAGAGGAACAGTGAAGGCTTCTGTGACAACCCGTCCCTGCTCTCCCAAAGTAACAGTCTAGACAAAAAGCCATTTAAGAAAGCTCTGAAAAATTGTGAAAAGGATGCTGAAGTGTAGCTCTACACAGCTGATGGCTTCCGGCAGGGGTGCAGGTGGGGAAGAGCTGACCACAGAAAGTTTGACCATGCTCCAATGAATATACACTCATCACAAATTGATTCCATTCTTTTCTTTCTTCCCTTCCTTCCTTCTTCCTCCTCCTTCTTTGGGGGGAATCCCAAGGGTTTTGGGGGTGGACCTGGGAGGACTGGGAGGTAAGGGTGTTCTGGGTTCATAATGTGAAAATTTCAAACAATCAATAAAAATGTTATGAAAAATGCAGTAGATATTTCTGCTGAGTGTAAAAAGCAGACATATATTATGCATATGATTTAAATCACACAAACATGTCTTAGAAAATCAATCGTAAAGCTATAACACACCAACTCACAAATTTCTTTAATAAAATTACACATATACAGGTAGGGATATAAATCACTGCATTGAGTCAAAGTCCTAACAAGCTTTCTGCAGAGACAATCATCTGTATGATATGATTCCAGAGCGCTTATGAGCCTATACCTTATTAAAAAAAAATCTTGTTACCTTGGTCCATAGACATTTGAAGTGAAGCCATTAATATTCTGTTCCTTAGGCTTTCAACATTGGCCACCGTAAAACACATGCCTTTGGAAGGAATGTCATAATATTCCTTTTTAGATATGATTGTCTTTACATTGACAAATCTCACTTCTTTCTTGAACAATACTTTGCTAGAAGTGTAACAACTCTCAGAGGTCTAGGGGGATCCTTCATGACATACTACTGACACGAGGCTGCTGCGATTATGACTTTCATTCAGATAACTGATAGTTTGGGACTACTTGAAATGGCAATTTATGCAAAAATCTGATAAGAGGAAAGACTTTCAAAAACATCTACAAGTATAGCAAAATGTTCTTAGGAGTCATTTATATTGCCATATTTCTTTAGCAGAACAGTAGAATTAGGCTTCCCCTAGATTCCTGATGTATATAGTCTCAGGTTACGGCCACCTGAGCAGTGTTTGGTATGGGTTTCGTCGCATTAAGTGGACCTTAAATCCAATCAGATATTGATTGGTTATTCCCACAAGCTTTGTGCGACTATTACACTAGTGTATCCTATATCAGTGTCTTCTTCAATCACCATTAGAAAAGCAGTAGATCAGAATAAATACAGAGACCCACAGACAGACAATGTGCAGTGAGTGAGAGACATTGGAACACTCAGTCCTAAATGGGATGTCTTTATCAAATCCTCCTCAGGGTTCAGAGAACCTTGTTGAAGAGGAGTCTGAAAGAATGTAAGAGCCAGAGGAATGGCAGACACTAGGAAAAAGGCTTTGGAACACATCAGGACCATTGTACGGTCCATCAGGACCATTGTATGGTCTCACAGAGACTGTGGCAGCATAAACACAACTTGCATGGGTGCCAGTGCTGAGAGAAGTATATGTAAGACCCTATCCATAACCCACAAGCTATTTTCAATTGATAGCTACTTACACATGAAAAATTCATTTCCTCCAATGGAGTCTCATTGGGCATCCAAACCACTCCTAAGAACAAGCCCATACCCAGCAAAATGAACTTAATGGCATATTTGAAGGTTTTTTTTTTTGTGTCTAATAATGTTTCGTGAGGTTATCTATCTATTCATCTATCTATTCACAATTATTTTATTCATTTTTAATTTCTAATCTTTTACCTTACAGATTCTTTGAATATATTATGGCTTCCATTTTTATATTTTTATGGGATTCCTGTGTGTGCAAACATGTTTGCCTCTGCATCTATATGTATTTCTTGTGCTTTTTGTTTTGTCATATTTCAAATTTTGCTTAATTATATTTTATTTATTACTATTCTATAGATTCCTGTTTGTTTTCTAATCTGAGGTAGAAAGGGGGTCAATTCAGATGGGGGGAAGTAAGGAGAATCTTGGAGGAGTTAGAGAAGAAACCATAATCAAAATATGTTGTATGAAAAATTCTGTCTGTAATAAAAAAGTATAGAACCATATTCAAATAAGATTCATTCATGCCACAATTTATGAGTACCAAAGCAAGATCATTAAATACATGTTTCTCTGAAGCATCTGTCATGCAGAAGTCCCACTGATCCTGTTAACAGTGGTAAGAATGTATACAAATGAATCTTTAAGGACTTGGTGTGGCAGGGACTGATGGCCATGGGGTGTCTGCCCCACATATGAAAACATACTGTTCCAATCTATTGGCCTCTTAAGTCTATCCTATCTCTGTCCCAGAGATGGCACAGCTCCCCTCATTTTTAGTTAAAATGAATTTGAACAAATAAAGCATTTATCATTCAAAATATTTAAAGAGCACACATGACACTAGATGTGATAAGCTCAGGAAGTAAGGGAGAGGGGGAGAATCAGAAGAAAAGCCTTTGAGTTCTCCTTCCTGTGTGCAATAACTAAAAAAAAAATTCTCTGTATTTCTCTGTGAGCTTAAAGATTCTAAATGACCTGGAAAGCTATAAACTGCTTGGGACTATTTATTCGTTCCTTTGAGACTATTTTCATTTAAAGAAATAAGTAACCGAGCCTTAAATCTAAAACTTGTGTTTCCATGTTCTAAGAAGGATGCAAATCCTTGCTTGTCCCTGTGTGACAGTAAGGGTTACTTTTGAGATAAAATGGTATCAAGGTCATCCTTGCAGCTTTCGAGAAACAGGAAACCAGAGGGTAACAGACTGGACCCAATCTCTACAGTGAACAAACAAACAGAAACATTGTAAGGCTCGATGAAAGACTCAGAGAAGAGACAACCCATAAAGATAAGGCTGGGGAAGGTGGAAGGTTTATAATATTTATATGTTTGAACAAGCCTTATGGGGGCCAGGGAGTGGAATGTGATGGTTTGTATATGCTTGGCCCAGAGAGTGGCACTGTTAGGAGGTGTGGCTTTGTTGGAGTAGGTGTAGCTTTGTTGGAGGAAGTGTGGGCATGGGCTTTAAGACCCCATCCTAGATGCCCAGAAGCCAGTCTTCTCATAGTGTCCTACAGATGAAGATGTAGAACTTTCAACTCCACCTGCACCATACCTGCCTGGATGCTGCCATGTTCCTGCCTCAATGATAATGGATTGAACCTCTGAACCTGTAAACCAGCCCCAATTAAATGTTGTCTTTACAAGAGTCACTTTTGTCATGTTGTCTGTTCATGGAAGTAAAGCCCTAACTAAGACATCATCAAAGGGAATGTGGACTGGAAGAGTCTATTCAAAACATCTGGGCCATGGGTATCCACAATAATGTGAAGGATAGGAATACCCAGGCACACCTGGGAGCTTGGGAAAATGGAGGATGCTGAGCCAGGTGAAGCAGAGGGTGAGGGTGTTTCAGACAGAGTATTAAAAATCAAACTGTGCATCTGTTGGCAGGTACTTAAGCTGACTCCATGAAGCTCTCTGAACTGACTTGGACTCCTTCAAGTGATCTGCAGAACTGGTGTAGTTGGATAAAGAAAATGTTACATATACAATCAATAGAGTTTTCATCAGCTGCAGGAAAGAATAAAGTGATGTCATTTCCAGGAACTGGAGATCATCAAATTCAGTAAAATAAGCCAGACTCAGAAAGACAAATGTCATATTTTCTTTCATAGGTCAGAATATGAAAACTAGAATATATATTTACATGGGTATATATGACATGGAAAATATGCAAATATATGACATGAAAGAACTAACCAGTAGAGGATATTAGAGGGTGAATATGGTCAAAATACACACCATGCTTCTAGGAAAATGCCATAATGAAGCCCATTATTTTATATATTGAATACATGCTAATTGTTTTTAAGAAGTAAAGGCAAAGAAAGTAACACAAAAAAGTAAGGACTAAATCCTAAGAGATATATAAATAGGTACAAAGAAGTGAGGGCCACAGAGGAAGAAGTTTGTTTTTGCTTTGCTTTGTGGATTTTTTTAATAACGCGATCATGTTTTTTTCTGACATAAAAATAACCACCATGGACATATGTGCATCTCAGGCATTTATGATCACAGCCATCAAGACCTGGCACTGACTGTCACTATTTACTGAATTATTTTGATGAAGGAGTAATTATTCTGTCAAAAAGGCATATAAAAACAACAGCCATGCTCGGGACTGGGCATGTGTTATTATAAGAACCCAATGAAAGCAGACGCTATGACCAGAGGGAAATGAGTTAAAATTGCATTGGAAACAAATATACAAATTTGCTCCTTCCTGATGGTTCTCAGGTATTGATAGATACTGGTTGGAAAACATGCATTTTATTTTAATGCCAATTTACACTGAATTGGGAAACCACCTTCAACACGACCTTCATCAACACCACACTTCAGACAAAAACTGACATCCAGCTGAAGAATCATGATTCAAGCTGTTCTGTTCCAGGCAGAAAATAGTATCTGCCATCTCCCTAAGAGCCTGGAGAAAAGGACTGAGCTGTGAAATCTTTCACATTGCAATCCCTTCTCTCTTTTCTCAAGGCGGCTAAGGTGGATTTCCATTCATTCTCCGTGTAAACACCATGGGGATCAAAGGCATGATGGATGGTGAGGAATGTATTCTCTTGGTACTAACATCTGGATTGTCCTGCACATGTGTGAGTTACGGCTTACAGCTTGCATGTAGTCTTGATGGTTAAAAAAACATAGCTTTAGGTCACATCTGAGTTAAACAGGGAGTGCTGTAACTTTACAATTGGATGCTGGCTAAGGCTATTTAGATGTATGTAAATTACTTAACACAGCATCTGGGACATGACAATTTCATAACTCAATGGCAGAAGCTAAAGATTCCAGTCCCCATATCAATGCATTGACCAGTACCGAGAGGACCAATCAAAATGAAAAGAGAATCAGTTATCACAGGTCTACCTACGTTTACAAATGAGTACAAACGTCATTCATTTCTGATGAGCTGACTGCATTGCCACTGGCAACAGAAAGCAAAAAAGGGCAAGTAACAGAAGCTGTAGATGGAAGGAGAGAAGATCAGAGTAGAGTTTAACAGGTACCCTTTTGAAGGGGCTCTAGAGAAGAGACTGCAACTACAAGCAGTTGAGGGCAACTCTGTCTTGACATAGCCATCAGCATCTGAAGACAGGTAGGTGGCTACTAAGGGAAAGTGTATGTGTTAAACACTGCTCCACCCCAACAGCCGTGGGTCCAAGGTAGTCTAAAACACTGGCATATGAATCTTCATCCATATTACTTTGTGGTCAGTCAATGAGCCTTTTTCCTTTTAACATATGTATGCGTGTGCATGAATGCATACATGCCCATGTGTGAGTATGTGTGTGAGTGTGTCCGTGTGTGTGTATGTATGTGTGTATATTTATGTAACTATAAATCCCATGTGGAGGACATGAAACTGGAATGTCTTCCTCAATTGTTTCACTACTCAACATATTGAGACAGTGTATCTCAGTGAGCCTTGAGCTGGATGGTTCCTCTAAACCAACTGGACATTTAATCCCCAGGATCCATCTCTTTCTGTCCCCCAGTGCTAAAACTGTAAACACACCCGGATTTTTACATGAACTCTCAGGATGTGAACCGAGGTTTTAATTTTTTTTCTTTTACACTGAACTATCCCCTCAGCTCAGTGGAGCTTTTCCATCTGGAGACCCCTGTCTTTATTTCTGTGTTTGAAGCTCTGTTATTGAACCATTTTCCCATATGAACTCTTCTGAGGTTTTATTTCAGGTACTTTGTTTACATGGCAGGTGTGCTTCACATGTTGTTATTTATTTGTAAGGTCCTCACAGCTCAGGAAAAGGTCTGATTTATGGATAGAGATTGGTGCTTGATGGAGAGGCAATCTTGGGCTTGCTATCTTTTTTTTTTTAACCTGGTATCCCCTTACTATCCTTATTTCAGATTGGTTATCTGGGTAGTTTAGTTTACTAGAAGAAGTTTGTCTTATACTCAGACTACCTAGTCTATTCAGCTTTTGTTTTCTGGTACTTATTTTCAGGAGGGAGACTAGGTACCGGGATCTTAAGTTTGTAACCAGTATGATAAGACAAACCCGTACAAAGGTTACTTCATCTTGTATTCTTGCAGAGGCCGTTTCAGGAATAACTAGAATTTGATGTCCTTGTTGGAGAATCCATTGGAAATTTATTCAACTCTATTCTAGGAACCCAAGGTTCCTAGCTAACTTATCTTAGTCTGATTACAAAGAACCCTCATAGCTAACTTATCTTAGTCTGATTACACAGAACCTTCTACAGCTAACTGCTTATCTTAGCTTCTATTAAACTGCTTGCCTCTGAAAAGCCCCACTCATCAAAACTGCTGAACGGGATACCAGGATATAGTTTCTTCCTTCAAAAACTCCATGTTCTGGACACTTGGGGCCACACCTAGGCTCCTGAATACCTGGGTATAGTCCCAGTCACCTGGAATAAGGTCTTTGAATTGTCTATAACCTGTATCTGAGTGGCCACCTCTGGTGTGCCACATATAACACCAACCTAACTAGACTGAAAATAGTGTAAGGAGATGTTTATGCCCTTCTCTTTGGCAATCAGACTATTAAATCAATGGGTCTCAAGAAATGGTAATTTTCCCAGAAATCTTACACTGAGAGAATGAAGAGTCCAAAGCCTGGTGACAGATAAAGAAGGAGCTTGTCTCTTAGGAAGAGATGTCACTCAGTTTGGGCAAATTGCCAGACCACCTTGCATGAGAAACTGGAGCTGAGAAAAGGATGGGGTAGTGATGGACAGGACCACATTGTGATGTGATCAGGATTGCTTGGTTATGCATGCCTTTTGTCCTCTAAATCTGAACTTCATATCCAGATATGGAAGATAAACCTGGATGAGGTAGGTCACTGGAACTTCCCTCCCTCTCTTCCCATCCTGATCATATTAAATAAACCTCTCTGCCCTTGATTTTTATTATTCTGGAATAATTTTTTATTTTTCTGGAATAATTCTGAAGACTTTTGGGTAAGTGCCTCTACTTAAACCAGCTTCCTCCCTTCCCATTAATCCCTAAACTAATCTGCACTCCCAGCTAATACAGAAGATGTCATCTCAGCTCACTTCATATTCTGTTTACCTGGTTTTCCAGGTCAGAGAATAGAATGGACACATCTCTACTCGACCTCAAAGCTGGAGGTTCAGACCTAATAAACATGTTCCACCCATTCAAGTGACCTTTAAATTACTCCCCTTGCTCACTCAGCAGTTTATTTAATGTTAAACCTGCCTCACCTGCTCAAGCAAACTCTGTGAATTCAGAGAACACCCTGTACCTCTTGATCAGTTTTATTTGGAAAGCACCTTCAACTCTCAATTATTTGAAACATCAGCCATACACTCAGCTGTAAACAAACACAACTGAGCCACAACCACCAGAATAGGTTGGGGTTCAGACCATGAAATACTGTGCCACTGTTAGTCACAAACACAAAACACAAAAGAAAGAGATTTTCCAAGTCTGTTTTCAAGTCCACTGTCTCCTCCAGGGAGAGCAGGAGCACTTGACATTGTCAGTCTGGAACTGTCACATTGGCCTTGATGTGTTGTTTTGCCTGAGTGTGTGTATGTGCGAATACATGTTCTCTTCTGTAGGTAGGTACACATGTATGTATAGAGGCCAGAGATTAACCTCCAGTGTTGTTCTTCAAGTTCAATATTTTATGCTTACTTTTCTGAAGCAAGGTCTCTCACTGACTGGCTGGGATTATAAGATCTACATTTTGTTTTTCTTAAAAAAAATTGATTTATTTTTTTATGATGGGTCTGGGAACCAAAGTCAAATCCTGATGTCTGTGCTGTAAACCATATATCAACTAAGCTAAGCAATCTCTTCAGCATCTTTTTGTTTATATACATATACATTAATATACATATACATTGATACACACACACACACATATATATATATATATATATAATATTATTATATATTATATCTATAATATGTGTATGTATATATATAATCAATACTGCTTTTGGTTTCCTTAGAAGGGAATAGTAGCCAATTAAAAAATTGTGTGTGTGTGTGTGTGTGTGTGTGTGTCTGTGTGTATGCTGGTGCATGCAAAGGCCTGAATAAGTCACCAGATCCACAGTGAACTGGAGTTGCAGTTAGTTGTGAACTGCCTGGCTTGGGTGCTAGAAACTGAAGATCTTCTGTAAGTACAGCATGTGATCTGAATTCCTGAGTCCCCCCAAAAAATCTTAAAAAATAACTTTCAGAAACACAGTACTTATCTTTTCCCCATTTGCAATCACAACAACAGGAACCAGTTTCTTTAGCTGCCACTGGAGTTGTCAGTCTATGAATTAATGGGGGACTAATTTGTGAAACAAGTCACCCAGCGTCTGAAAATTTTCATCAAACTATCTAAGTTGTCAATGATTTTGAGGCTGTAGTCTTGTCATCATATCTCAGAAACCTTATTTAGGAGTTTTGTAGTGTGTGCTGGGAACTGAAGGTAGAACTTCACACATGCGAGGCAAGTGTGTCCTACTTAGCCATGTTCCCAGCCTAGTATGTACTTTTTAACTCATATTTTAAGAGGCTTAGATAAGATATTTACTATCATGTAATTAATTGGTAGTAGGGCTATTATTTTACATATACATACATACATATATCCAACATATACTTCAATATTGGATATAATTATGTATATTAATTAATGTTTTCAACTTTTCTTTTACCACTAATTGTTTTCCAATGCGAACTTTCCTTTTCTACTGACAGACAAGAAACAGGGGGAAATAATCCTGATTGCCTTTAGATTAGATGTTCACATCCAGCCAGTTTATGTTAGAAACAGCTTGGCACTTCTCAGTCAGTGTCGTTTACTTTATTAAGCACTAATTAGGCAGGACACTCAGTGCTCAGTGTTGTCTGGCAAGGAGAGACCTTGCCTCGATCTATCCTTGGGGATTAATTATCAAGACTACATCCAGAGAAGTTTAACATCTAGGAAAAGCTGCCTTTTAAAAAATGATTTTTGTGGAATGAGCAACAGAAAGGAGGCCAAGCAATGGGAATGGACGAGTAGAAGCCAAAGGAAAAAGTGGTATGGTCTAACATTTCTATCTATCTACCTTGTCCATGAGATGGATGAATAGGTTAAGAAAGGACAATGGTGCCTACAAAAGCCAAGTCTCTGCCTTTCTTTTCAATCTAGGGTGCTAGAAACTGGCTTTGTACACTAGGCTGGGGTATGGGGCTACAGATATGAAGGAGAATGTGGCTGTGTAGCATACAAGGATCAGAAACACTTCGATCACGTGTTATGTTTTCTTTGGTTCCTGGGAAGTGGAGACAGGCTTATACCTGGCTCAATGGCTGCCCAGAGGCTAGTCAGAGGAGATACTTTGAGATGGAGGGAAACAGAGAGCAAAGGGAAGAGATGCAAATAGAGCCCCAGTGGGAATATGAACACAACTCCAGGACATCTAGAAGCAGGTGCAAAGACAGGTGGGAAACCCAGCAGGTTTCACTACCATAAATTCATGTTTATCCTTAAATGCCACCAATGGAAATGTGTGTGTGTGTGTGTGTGTGTGTGTGTGTGTGTGTTTGAGCCCAAATGACACAATGACAAGGCCATCTTGTCTAAATGCATCCACTGAAGACTCCATGAGCTGAGTCTTCATGTGAAGCTACACAATCACCTCAATACACAGAAGCAATCTGTGGAAGAAAGTGGAAGGTGCCTTGAGATCAAACAGTTCCTGGAGAGGAAAAGCTACATCTAAGGACCTAGAAAATGATGATTCAAGAGCCAGTCTGTACAATTCTTATCCAAATCCAGCAGGTTGAAGTTAAAAATAAAAGATATATATGTTATCTATGTGTCTACGTTATTGGGATGAGAATAAATGTATATGTTACTTTGAAAGATAATATATCAATTGTGCCATATAATATTTTACCAAGGCACCTTTAAAATAAGGTTTACTAATTTATTATATAGGCATATATTTCTTTCTCTCTCTCTCTCTCTCTCTCTCTCTCTCTCTCTCTCTCTCTCTCTCTCTCTTTCTGTGTGTGTGTGTGTGTGTGTATGTGTGTATCATGTGTTTGCAGGTGCCCATAAGAAGATATTATATTCCCTGGAACTGGAGTTTAGGCCAGTTATGAGCTGCCATATTGGTGCTGGAAACCCAGGTCCTCTGAAAGAGCAGAAAGTGATGTTAACCACTGATTCACCTCCTCAGGATGCCTTTTAAAATGAGAAAGCAAGTGTTGAGAGGTATCTAATCAGCTTTAATTAGGCTATAGTTAGGTACTTTATTTTTAAGAAAAATCATATAATTTTAGCAAAGGATTAATTTTATATTCTTGAAATAAGGACATCTCTGATGAATTAGTGTAATCATTTAAATATGATGATAGTCTTTTTTGGAATACGACATTTTGGAGCCTAGGTCCCAATTCAGTCAATTTAGCTCTATGTGGACTTTGTAAATTCCATAGAGGCTTTATAAGTTTATTGTTGAGTTTACTGTTTAATCTGTTGACTTTAGACTGAGTTTATCATTGAATTTATGAGCTTCTCACTGGCACTAGATATATCATGTGTAGCTGTAGTCAATGAAGGAAACACATTTGTAACTAGAGAATAGTTATAGTTTGCTGGCATCACATTGGGACCATTTATTTGTCATTGGACATCAAGTTCTAGAAAACTGTGAATAAGAAAGTGCTGGAAGAATTAAAACTCCGTGTCAAATTGCAAACATTTTTTTCATGAAAATAAGGTTCAAGAATCCTCTTCAAAATCCTCTTCATGCTTCTATTAGTAGGCGGCTGCTTCGTGTGTCATAGGGTATTAGCACACCAATGTGGGGGATAGGGACTTAGGATAGTAGATAAACAAATTACTAAGTAAATAACCTGAATACAAGGATTCTTGAAAGAAAATGTACATGTACCTGAGAGTTTGAATAAAAGGACACTGAAATGGGGCATTTAAGTTAAGAGTAATAACTCCATACAAAACTTGTAAAGTATTTTAATAACTATAGCTTCTCTTTCCATTAGCAGGTACAATTGCTGCCACCCATGGGACTGAGATGTCCATGAGAGTCCAAATACTCTGATAAACTGATAGTGTAGTACATTCCAGTGTGAGTGGAGTCTTGCTGGACATTGACAAAGTACCTAAACCCATCAACACAGTAACAGATGCAATGGCATAATATCCAGGTCCCCAAACATTTTCATCCACTTTACTAAAGATGCTTCTGAATCAAGAATAAAGATGCTTGGGTAGGAAACAGTGCTTGATTCCATGGTGCTTTAGCATGCATGTATCATTTACTCAGTTGGAATTGCTCCAAAGCAAAACCAGATCAAGGATGCTATTTGTCCTAGTTAATAACTTTTAATAATAGATAATAATTTTACTGTGTTAGTCAGTTACCTTAATGTACAGAAAATATCATTAGAAGAAAAAAAAACAGAGTTGCTTTACCAACTATGGACTTGTAAAATCCCCAGACGTAAAAATTCTACTCTACTTCCACCATATGCCACAGGAACATTTAGGTAAAATCTTAAGAACTCTTAAATGATATATTTCCATCATATTGGCATTGACCTAAATGCTTTTATTTTAAAAAAATGTCCACTATATTCAATAAAAAAAAGAATAACAGAGTTTCATGTGACCTCAGAAACTGACATTAAATGATTTGTCTGAAAAGTAATCTGAGCTGTATAAAACAAAAACAAGTTCATTCTGTCTGCCTCTATTATAGCTCGGCTGGCTTTGATTAGTTTTATGTACCTACACCCAGTTAACACCCACATTCCAATATAGTCTACAAATTGCATTAGATCTGAAATTGTTTGAGAACAAGATGCTACAGGTTACAGCACAGACTGAGAGGAGCAGGTAAGACAAATCTCTTGGCACCTGAAATGCAGTCTTGTTTGGATAAGGGGTGCTGTAGAGGGGCTTACCTTAGGCTATTCAGATCTGAAGTTCCTCCTGGCATACCAGGTAGGTTCATAAGTTTGTATCACATATGGAAGGATATGTGACCCTCACAGAAGAGAAAGAATGTGACTATGGAAGAACAGATTGACATGATGCCTCCACAAATCCAGGAAACATGGTAGCCCCAGGAACTGGAAGAGACAAATCAGTGCTTCTTCCCTATAGCCTCCAGTGCAGCCTCACTGACAGCATGATTGTGAATTTCTGTCCTCCAGAACCACAGTTTGTACAAGCTAATTCTGTGGGACTTTCTTAAAGTCACAATAGAAAACAAATATAAAGTATTTTATCTTTTTCTTAAAATTTAAATTACAATAATTAAGGAGACTCTTATGTGAATGAAAGCACACTTTTTACATGAAAATTTTCATAAACTCTCTCTCTCTCTCTCTCTCTCATACACACACGCACGCGCACGCACACGCACACAAAGTGTGCATGTGCGTGTGCGTGCGTGTGTGTGTGTGTAGCTATGTCTCTTTAATAACCCTGGATCAAGATAAAGATAAAGCTTCAGTGAAAAGTTCATTTTGCTTTCTAGAAAAATACGATAGTGTGTAGTCATTAGGCCATTCAGTGCTCTTAATAAAATAAATCTGAGACTGGAAAACAGCATTAAATATGTAGGTGGTATTTTGAATGGAATAAAGAATTAAATGTAAATAATCTAGCAACTTAGTTTATCCTGCCCCCCATACTCCTTGGTGTGGGGTAATCCATTGGAGCTAGAGGGTGTTTTCCTACAAAGAGCTACACCTTTTGGGTTACTTTTAAAAAATTAAAAAGAGAAGACATGAAGTTGGAGAAAATAGTGATGTCATGTTGGATCTAGGAGGAGTTAGGGAGAGGATTATCTGAAGCAACTCATCAAAGTGTATTTTAGGACATCCTCAAAGAATTAGTACAAATATTTTGAAGAATTAAATATAAATCTTTCTATCTATCTATCTATCTATCTATCTATCTATCTATCTATCTATCTGTTATATAATATTGTCTATTACACATCTTGCATATTTTGGAGGTCCACAACTCCTAGTTCACAGAATTCTACTCTATTCTTACTTGGAAAAATTATATGCAGTATTATAAAATGTGATAAAAATCCTACTTTACATTAGACTGTTGGCTTATTTTTCAACATTTAACTAAAATGGTCATTATTTTGCAAAATTAATTTAAAACTCTTATTTCAATTTTCTTTATCTGCTCTTCTTAACATGGGCAGAGATTCACTTCCTGGCATGCTTTTCCAATTTGTATTCAATTTGTAATTCCTCATTCCAAGTGAGTAAAGTGAGAAATATTAAAGATTGCTAAAAACTTAGCTCATAACATATAAAATGTTCTCTCTCTCCCTCCCTTCCTCCTTTCCCTCCATCTCTCTCCCCCTCCTCCCTCTCTCCCTCTCCCTCTCCCCTTCTCCCCCTCTCCCCCTCTCCCCCTCCCCACCTTTCCCCCTCTCCCCCTCTCCACCTTTCCCCCTCTCCCTCTCTCTCCCCCTTCTCCCCCTCTCTTTGCTATTGAATCTTTGCAGAGCTGGGTTCCAGAATGTTTACCATGGTTTTGATCCACTTCCTGTCTTTATTACCATGCTCATGCTGAAGAGGAATGCTTTAGCTCAACCAGCTGCTAGATGGCCCAGAATAGTAAATTACTCTAACATTTTATTTTTTCAAAAACAGGATTTCCTCATTTCTCACAACCCTTGTTTCTACTTTAAATTAGTGTCCTATAAATAGCCTCTTGTCCAGTGTCTACTTAGCTCTCCACAGAGTTAGTTACCACAAAGAGAGCACCCAGTATGTTGGTCTCATGTCTATTTAAAGTTGTAAACAGGTTTGGTGTGTGTTTTACAAGTGCACTGACTGTAGTCCTGTGCAGATATGTAGCTTCTAGTGCACTGGCAGAGCCAGAGGAGGACTGTGAGTACCCTGCTCCATTAGTCTCTGCATTATTCCCTGAGACAGGGTCTCTAACTGAACTGGATTGCTAAGTCTTACTGACATCCTTAGCAATCCTGTTTCAGAACCTGCAGGCCTGGTGTTACAGGCTACAGGCAAGTATGGGACCACACCTGTCTTCCTAGGTAGATACTGGGGATTCAAACTTGGGTTCTTATGATTTCCCCTACTATGCTATCAGCCGTGCCTTTGTAGAAATCTTTTTAGAGAAGACACCCAGATCTGGTATAGGTTCTCCTGATACTCTAACGATGTATTAACAATTGAATCAATCCAGATAGAAGAAAGGTGGCTCATCTTCCTTCAGACAGCAGTAACCTCTAGTTGCGTGGCAAAACCTTTACACTCCTCTGAAATGATCTTTATCCTTTCCTGAAAGGTCATGAATGAAATTTCACATCTAAAATCAACTCTTCAAAATTTCAAAGTTAACTCTGATATAGTGGCTAAATAGTGCATTGTTGGCATCCAACAAAAACATTTTTGATTTAATAATGAAGCATTTAGGAAGCCTGTGTCTTATGTGATCAAATTTAACAGAAACACAAGAGTCAGTATTAACCACAATTATTAGAATGAGTTTTCAAGTGATTGTTGGAAAATCTCGTGGGAAGCCCCTATGGAATACTTGCTTTAGACATCATCTGGTAGGTTGAAGCTCTACGATCATGACCCAGTCCAGAGCTTTTGCTATTTATTAGTGCCTTTCTACTAGACTGTGAATATGGAGATAGAGTGCTTTGTTAAGACCTTTTAACAGGCTATAAAACCCACAGACTTATGGAAAGGATTTAAAGGGAAAGTGATAGGAAAGAGTCTGTGGCAGGGGTTGGAGAGTTATATTAGTGGTCCAATGGGCATAAGGAGAAAGGAAGGTGGTGTTGGTGAAAGAAAAATGGTAGATGACTTGGAATTGTCAAGGAACAAAAACTAACTAAATTCCTCCTTATTGAACATCTTTCAGGAGCCCACACTGTAAATGGCTCTACCTAGGGGTACTAAAGACAGCAGGATAAACATGCAAAGAGTAAATTATTCCATTTATCTACTAGACAGTAAATAAACAGAGGAACTGACTCAGATGACTTGGTGTCTTTTACAAGGCAGTTTTGGTCAGAATGTTAAATGTGATTAGACATAATCAAGGTGGAAGAGAAGGGGAAGGTCTTCTAGGTCAGAGGTCATGCATTAGTCCACTGTCCACTGACAGAAAAGAGCTGAAAATGTTGGACTGTGTGGGGTTCTGGGCAAGGACTCACAGTGGGTGCACGTGAGCTTTATCTCATTATGGGCTTGAGAAAGCACTTCTTATCTCCACTGGAAATGTGTTTGGATTTTCAAAACAAAGAGGGTTTGGCTGTTGGAGATCTACACAGAGAGTAAAACTATCAGATGTTTGTACAGTGGTTTGAATAAGAATGACTCCAAAGGATCATATATTTGAATGTTTGGTCCCCAGTTGCTTGAACTGTTTATTTGGGAAGAATTACAAAGTATGAACCCATTGGAATTGATATGCTGTTGAAAGCACACTATGAAACTTCAAAAGCCCATTTTACTCCCAGCATCTCCATCTCCCTCTCCTCCCTCTCCCTCTCCCTCTCCCTCTCCCTCTCCCTCTCCCTCTCCCTCTCCCTCTCCCTCTAG
>NW_021604639.1:5832905-5871760 GCF_004785775.1 Grammomys surdaster | reverse complement strand
CCTCTCCCTCTCCCTCTCTCTGCTTTATGGTTGTATCTTAAGATGCAAGCTCTAAGTTACTGGCCCAGTTGCATACCCTCTTGCCTGCTGCCCTACTCCCACCATGACAGCCTCTAACCCTGTAGGATTGTAAACCCCAATTTAAAATTTCTACTCTAAGTTGTCTTGGACATACTGTCTTATCACAGCAATAGAAAAGTACTAAGTATTGCAGTGAATTTCTGATGTCAATGCCAATAAAGTACCAGAAAAGACTGACATTGTATTCTTACTGAACACTTCATCAGAAGAGCCAAACTGTACAACCAAAGGGCCATGCAGGCAAGGTAAAGAGAAGAGTTTTAAAAGTTTGAAGAGACATGGGCAAGCTCAAACAAAAGGATACATTTTGCTCAACCATCAGTTGGACACAGGAGTATAGGCACCAGGAACATCCTGTTGTTGTTTTTGTATGTACACATAGTGTGTGAATAAGCAGGGTCACATAAATGTTGTTTCATGTATGTGTATATATGTAGACCAAAGGATGATCTCTGGCGGCTTCCTTGATCATTCTCTACCTTATATATTGAATAAAGATCTCTTACTTAAATCCTTCTCACTGATTCAGCTAGTTGGCAGCCAGATTGGTCCCTAGAGGTGCCCAGTCTTCACTTCCTACACCGTGGGGTCATAGGTGGACTACCACACCATCAAGAAACAGTTGGATTTATCAAATCAGCAGGTGAGAAGAGAATGATTCAAAAAAGCAAGATGGCCTCTTCTGCTTAAGAACGGCTTCCCCTAGTCTCACTGGGGCTCTTTACTCAGGTGTAAAGAAGGAATGGGATTAAGGTCCATAATGTATCTACTTTCTAAAATTAAAACAAAATCTTATTAGCGTACCCTAACCTTGTGATGGGCGTTCCAATAATAAGAATGTACAGGGGACATTTAATCCAATGCAACTTGATGGATATTTATTTTCCTTTTCTACACTTGCTTCATTTCATTCTGAAGATGGTAAGAACACCAACCCTGAAACAAACTGACAAGTCTGAATGTTTTGTATGGAATTGTTTTTCCTTGATATAAATGGTTAATAAATGTATTTATTTATTTACTAATATGTATTTATTTAGTGTGTGTTGTATGTCTACATATGTGTTTATGTGTACATACATGTATGTGGGTACCTGTAGAGGCCAGGGGATCTCTGAGAATTAGAGATACAGATAGTAGTAAACCACCTAATGTGGGTACTGGGAACACAATTCTGGAAGAGCAGCACACTTTTTCAACCACTGTGCCATCTTTCTGGCCCTGTTAATATTTTAACTTTTGTGCCTTATAGCATATGCTTCCTCTATGTGGAAGCTCTAGGCATATTCCCCAAGAAGGTTTGTTAATGTATGTTGATAGGCTCAATACTAGTGGTATTCAATCCTGAAATGGAGCATTAGCCTCTTCAAAGCGCTGTTCTGTGCAGGTCCTTTATACTCTAGGCAGGGACTCCAGATGCCTTTTGTTAATCATTGTTCTAGGAGAAAACATTTAAACTTTGCTTCATCCTCAAAGTGCAGTTGAAAATGGCAGAATTAACACTGAGAGTTTGTGTGTCTCCATCTCCACACTACTTTACCCCATAGTCAAAAAGTCATTTAACAGTAACATTTGTCTATATTATTCTAAAAATCTGATTCATTGTTGTTGTTGTTTTGTTCTGTTTTGTTTTCAAGAAAAGGTTTCTCTGTGTGGCCCTGACTGTTCTGGAACTTGCTTTGTAGGAAAAGCTCACTCAGAACTCAGAGATCTGCCTACTTCTGCCTCCAAGTGCTTGGATTAAAGACCCTTGTCACCACAACCACCTTTGAATTTATTTTAATGCTAAATTAACAGATGGATAGATTACCTTTAATGTTTAGAAAGTTGTTTGTGGCTGGCTTATTTGCATATCGAGCATTGGGTTTTTTATTTTTCTTTTTTCCTTTCTTTTTGTTTGTTTTAAGCAGTGGCATGAAAGATGAATAATCTTGATTTGAAAAAGCCACTAAAATCATATGTTCAGAGAATTTAAAAAGTAGCCAAGCTTTCATGAATTTGTATTTCATGGAGAGATAAGAAAATGTATATTTTAAAATTTTTATTGTGCACGTGTGTGTATGTATAGCTGTGGTACATGTATGTGTATATGCTATGTGTGTTTAGATGTGTGCATAGGCACATGAGCTGGTGGTTATGCAGAGGACAGTAGAGGACATCAAATGTCCTCCTCTATCACTCTCTACCTTACTCCCTGGAGATTGGATCTCTCACTAAACCTGAGCAAGGATAGTGGTCAGCAAGTCCCAACCACCCTTGTGTTTTTGCTCCTACATCATTAGTGCTATAGGCACATGTAGAGCCATACTCGGATTTTTATGAGTGCTGAGATCCAAACTCAGATCCTCATACCTGGACAGCAAGTACTCTTACCCATTGAGAGATCTGCACAGCCCCAAGCAGAGTACATGGTAGTGATACCTCTCATTCCCCAGGATAAGTGGACCAATCAATGTCACTGCAGTCTAGTGAATAAGTATGATGCTCTCTTGACTTGCTGGGCTTAATAAAGAGATCATTAGATTCTATCTCAAGATCACTAAAACTAATTGATTAACATTCCTGTTAGAAAACTAGCTTGAAAGAATATGTGGCTGATAACTTGTTTTCCCAGTGTATGAACTATTGCTTTGTCACAAGCTTTTGAACATACATCCTGAATTACACTTCTAATTCAGGAATGTGTGTAATCAATTGGCCTGCTTACATAGCCTACTGCTTTGTGATAGGTAATAAAACCTCAGCATGTGGTATTAACTCCACGCTTCCACAGGGACAGAAACCAAACTTTGTCTAGACGACAACAATAACAACAAATAATTGCCCAATTTGTTTGTTTCCCTTTGTTGTGAAGGTGTCAGGGTTTCCTCACTAAAGGTTTTCTAGCCCTCATGTTTTTCTGTTCCCCTTCAGTCACCAGAACAGTTCTCTTCAGCACAATCCGATGATGCACACGCAGTCCTAAGGATTTCTACTTTAAATTACACAGCACTTCCAAATATTAGGATGAATAAAGCAAGCATGAAAATTTATGCACCATTTGACAGACAAGACATTGGACATGCAGAAATGATCATCTTGGATATGATTAGTATCTGAGTAACGGTGTCGAGCTTTGTAATGTGAAGGGCGCTTGGAAGAAAGCTAAATGCATGAATTGTTTTCATTTATAAAAAGGAGATACAGTTGTTTAAAAAATAATTTCGTTGGTTGGTGTGTATGTATGTGTTGTGTGCTTCTCATATCTCTCTCTCTGTCTCGCTGTCTCGCTGTCTCTCTCTCTCTCTCTCTCTCTCTCTCTCTCTCTGTGTGTGTGTGTGTGTGTGTATGTGTATGTGTGTGTGCCCATCATGAAACACTTGGCCAGCTGGGTTATTTCAATACTGGAAACAAGTAAAAACAAAACAAATCCAAAGTGGCCATCTATCTGAGATAACCCAGCAGGTAAGAGTCCTTACTGTAAAATCTGAAGATCTAAATTTAGCTCTCTAAACGCCCCTGAACTTGGAAGCAGAGACCCAGGTCGACGACATTGTCCTAATAGTATTTTACATCTCTGTTTAATGAAACTGTATCGTCTCTGATTCTCACATGTGTCATAACATCTGCACCCATCATGCACATGCACACATATGTGCGAAAACACGTAAATTCATTTAGAAAATAATCAAATGTATTGCTAGTTGTAAAGGAATACAGGTATTTAGCATTTCCTCTTTCACATACACAAGTAGACTAACCTACACAGACAGACTAGCATAGATACAGAAGCATCACACATACACACACCACACACACGAACACATAAGCACAGATGCACACAGGTATACACCTATGAACATTTTGTCCCCTTACTTTGCACATGCTTCTTTCCTGGCTATCTACACAGTGTACTTCGAATGGTTTGCATCTTTTCTTTGTGATATCAAATGACCGAACGTCTAGTCACAAACTGTAAAAAAATCACAAAGTCAGATGATGGACATTGCTATTCAATTTCAATAAACAACTCTAGGTTCTTTAGTAAAAAATATGACAATCAGGCAACATGACATTTTAATCATCAATTGCATTAAACAGAGACATAAAATACCATTAGGAGTCAATCTGAAACCTTGCCAAGTCTCACCACTGGGAGTGATTAAAAACACAGTCCCTTCTTTTATTAATGGATTCTTTTTGCTATATTCAAACTATTTGAGCAAGTGAAGCTTTAGCAGTATGCTAATCCCTATGTGACTGTTACATATCTGCTTACATAATCAGATGAATATTCTTTATATATAATTGATTCAAAAATTATCTCTTTGTGCTAGATGCTTGTCAATCTAGAATAGTTCACACACTGAATATTGGTGTACATTGTCAGACTAATTTCCTCTCTTAAAAATGTCTTTTTAGTTCATTGCTTCCGCTTACCTACCTACAGCCCTGCATTAAGGTAGCTCAGCTGCTTACGATAATTCTTGCTTCTTAATAATTTGACTTCATCAGCTGAGACTGGCTTCACTGTGTATGAGTGGTATTCAATAAGATGCCACGGAGCCTGCTGAGCCCTAAAGTACCACTTTAGGGTAGGCGAGATGGCTCAGAATGTGAAAACATTTACCACATAAGTCTGAGGACATGAGTTCAAGCTCTGAAAACCTGGAAAGAATGGATTCCCAAATGTCCTCTGAAATTGACAGGTCCACCATGACATGTGTACCCACAAAGAAACACACACAGACACATGGAGAGACACAGACAGATTCAGATACACACAGAGAAACACACCAGGAGACACACAAACACACACAGAGGCACATACACACACACACACACACACACACACACACACACACACACACAGAAACAGACACAGATACATACCATTTAAAACAAAATCATGTTAATCAAATAAGAGGTCTTTCTTGTGAATAGTGTAGAATAGTGTCAATGGTATAATTTGATAATATGCACTGAACAATTTTAAGTTCTCTGTGCAGTATTGAGTTTCTTATTCATTGATGTAGCATCTTTTTTGCTTTGGTTCTGTTATTTCTCACTGTATTTTTAAATAAATAGCTGAAACATACACGGATGTTTAAAAATCCCTGACATATACATTGTCCACACTTACAAAATCAGATTAGTATGATTCCTTCTTGGACATAAGTATTTATATAAAGCATACACAAGCTTTTTCTCTAACACATGAATGTTTATACACACAAATAGCAGCTTTTACTTGTACAATTTAAAATGTTTTCTGAGGGCTAGATAGATGGCTCAGCAGTTAAGAGTACAGATAGCTCTTGCAGAGGATCTGAATTCAGTTCCCAGTACCCACATGATGGCTTACAACCATTCCTAACTCCAGTCCAGGGGATTTGATACCCTATTCTCACCTGCATGAACACTGTACACACATGGCACATATACACTCATATATATACATCAAATGATTATCAAACAATCTGTCACAGAGATCTGAGTTTGGGAGTGCTGGGGAAAAGCAGTTTATAATAAATACAATAATTGTTATGATAAAATAAATCTTAAAAACTATTTTCTTAGAAATTGGTATAAACGTAATCATTCTATTCTAAGATAACATGGAATTGGGAACCTTCTTGTTTGTTATTTGGTTTTGGTTTTTTGTTTGTTTGTTTGTCTGTATTTTGAGACAGGCTTTCTCTATATAGCCCTGGCTGTTCTGGGACTCAGAGATCCTCCTGTCTTGGGAAACCTGCTTATGGTTGATGAGAGGCTGCTTCTAAAAGTAATATGCATGACTATAAACTAATAAAGCAGTAGAGTCAGCTCTAAATTCCTTTTATCTTTCTTTTAATCTTTAAGACTATTTTATTTTTAATCATGTGTATGTGTCTATGTGGGGTTATGTGCATGTGTATATACCCATGGAATACAGAAAAGAATATCTGCATCCCTGGATCAGGAATTATGGGTGTTGTAAGTCTCTGAGGTGTGGGTGTTAGAACTGAATTTGGGTCCTCTGGAGGAGCAGTATGTGCTCTTAATCGAGGAGCCATCTCTATCAGCCTCCCTTCTAGTGAGTTTTTCAGATAGGGTCTCTCATAGCTCAGGGTAACCTGGTATTAGCTATGTAACTGAGGAAGTCCTTGAACTCCTGATCACCCTGCTTCTTCTTTTAAAGAGATAGGATCATATATGTAAGCCACCAAGCCTGGCTGACTTGCACATTTTTAAGATACTTAACGTTAACATCTCTTTCTAAAAGTAGTTGTAAGATATAAGCATGGGCGCTGTTAAAGGTGATACTTTTTCATTTCTTGTTTAATTGTTTAGATTTACATTAATAACAATTTTAAGATAATATCCATATCAAAGACTTTCTTAGAAATATTTAAATGATGGTTATTTCCTGTTCAATCTAAGGTGACAGGGTGTACATTGGCATCATGAATTTAATCAGTAACTACACATTGAAATATACTGGGGAAGACATGATACAGAACATGTACAGGTGTGTTATGCATTAGCTATGTGTTGTAGACAGAACTTGGGTAGCAAAGAGAAAAACAAGATCCACAGCCCACAACAGGCTCTCATCTGCCTTTCAGAACTGTCTACAAAATTGAGCATGATCCTGAACTTCTGGTCCTCCCACTTTTACCTCTCAGGTGCTGGGATGCCATGTTGGAGACTGAACCAAAGCAGTGACACATGATAGGCAAGTATGCAAAAGTGAGCCACATACCCTGCTGCTTAGTAGAGTCTCACATCAAGAGACTTCACCTCCCACCATCCCTTGCCTCCTCTCCCATAATAACACTGGGCCTAATTATGGCTACATCTTGTCTATTGATTCTTAAAATCCCAGCAATAAAGATTTGATTTACTTTCCATCTCCAAATTCCATCAAAGTTCAGGTCTACATGCCCCAAATCTTTACCAAACTCTGTCCATCCCTACACTGAGTGACAGACACAATTCTCTGATTTGTGTGTATGTGTGTCTAGAGATACATTTCTAAAAACAAGTATTAGATTAAAACCCAATTTAACCAGCTTCTAACAGAGAGAGACTTATAAAGTCACAAATAAATTTAAGGGAAAACATCATAACTGTAGAATGTCCAATCAAACAGTAAAAATAACTAGAAATCATCAGGACTCTATTCAATAACATATTCCAAACTAACAGACCCATGCATAGCCTAATGTCTAATAAGCCCAATGTCTAATAAGAGAGTAAAATGTGAATGCTGTGAACACTATGTAACTGTAAGTGTAGAGAGGGATAGGAAGTGGGGAAAGTGGACCAGTGGCATCTGTCTACCAAGTCCCTACTCAGGGACAATACAGCAGTAGCCACATGCTATGCTCATGGTATCTATGACTGTACCCCAAGAGCCATTATTCTCAACAGCCTCCTGTACAACCACCACTGCTCTCCTCATGGAAAACCCTATCCAATCTTAAATTACTAAAAAAGCAAATAAAGAGAGAACACACACAGAAGCCACAGATAACAGCATGACTCAAGTTAAAAGTCAGATGGAATTTACACGTGAACTTCTCACTGGCTGCTAATGTGGGTGGATGCAGTGGTGGATGAACCAAACACTCTGGCTGCTTCAGGTGGTTTATAATTAACATGGACAGGGCACAAGCCATGGTGTTCTGGTGTGAGTGAGAGCCCTCAGGTTGGCAACTGCTGAGCTACAGACATGGACACAAGGCATAGGGTCACGAGCTTGGCTCCCTCACTACCTTCGTTATCAGCACTTCCCACCTTGGGAACAAATCATGACTCATGTGGAAAATGCCACTCATTATGAACTACTGAATTTTGTCCAACGCAAGCCCAGAGGACAATATTGGATGTTTGCTCATAACAAGACACATTTCATATCCAGTGCTGAATGTGTGATTAGGAAAGTGAAAGTTAAAGCCCCTTGACCCTTCATTTTATAATGTGGTCTACATTCTACTTCTTTCTTCCCCATTTCCTTTCCACAAAACAAAATAAAACAAAAAAAACAAAACAAGTTTTAAGTGTGTTAGCAGCTCAAACTTCATTATAAATAAAATATAGATCTCTTGCTTATAACTTCTAATAGGTTTTAAAAAGCCAACAGAATATTTATTTATAATGCATCCATGTATCATTTATCCATCTCTATGTATATCACTTTCCTTTCTCTCTGTGTCTCTCTCTATGTCTCTCTGTGCCTGTAGCTGTCTGTCTGTCTGTCTGTGGTGTGTGTGGTGTGTGTGTGTGGTGTGGTGTGTGTGTGTGTATATGTGTGTGTGTGTTTGTGTGTATGTTTACAGGTCCATATTCTTCAATATGTGTGTGGCGGTCAGAGGACAATTTGTGGAAGTCAGTTTTTTTCTTGCACAGTGTAGGTTTTAGGAACTGAATTCAGTACCTCAGGTTTGGCCACAGGTGCCTTTACCCTCTGAACAATCTCACCAGACTTATCTATCAGTCTTCTGAGACATAATTTTAGTATTTAGTCCTGGTTAGCTGATACTCCCTATGGAATCCAGGCTGGCCTGGACGTCTTTCTGCTTCAGCTTCCATAGTGCTGGGGTTCCAGTCATGCACCACCATGCCTGCATCAGTTATTATTTTTTAAATCTGGGGTGACATATTTAAGATATGTTTGCAATTTGTAAATTGACTTGAGTTACTTGCTATTATTTTTTTTAATGAGATGGTTCAGCAGGTAAAGCTATGGATCACCAAGACTAATGTAATGACTTGACCTTAATCTGTGCGACCCACATGGTACAAGGAGAAAACTGACCCTACTAAAGGAGCACTATGGTGGCTGTTCATGATCGCTAATAATGAATAACAATATTTAAGATTTCCATATTTAAGAAAAGAAATCATGTAATCAATTACAGCTTCCCTAAAAATCTCCTAAATGCAGTATACAGCAAAAACAATTTCAAAATCAAGAGATCTGACTTGTACTTGAAGATAATACTATGTTATAATTTCAATTATCTTTTTTAAATTCCCAGTAAAGGTTACAGCTATGGGTCCTCTTCAGAAGCTGGCTTGAGTCATACTAATAAAAGTGGCACAGAGTAGACTGCAATTATCCCCATTGTTTCTCATAAATGGAGATGTCAGAAAGTTCAGTGACCACTCTTGAGTTCAACAGTCAATTGGTGAATGACTTTGAACTTGGAGTTTTCTGGTCATAAGGTCACCATGCTGATCTCATACTCCCTAGGGCAAGCACTGAGCACTCTCCAAGGAGGCCAGTATGCTCCATGCCTATTCCTAACGTCTGTAATCCTCACGGTGTGATAACTTAATATGTTTTATTACCAGTTCCATTATACAGACACTAGGCACAGAAAGGTGAGATGTTTCCTCAGTAGCCACAAAGTGTGCAGCTTTGCTTGGCTACTCCCTCCACAGAACAACACTCTGATTCACTACACACGCACAGTAACGGGGCTAAATGACCTCTGAGACTTTCAGTCAAATGGTCATCCCTGAAAACATATACATACGAGCAACATTATACGAGCACGTGGTACTTATATATTTAGGAACACACACACATGTAACAACAATAAAAGAAACAAGGTCATGAATTTTAAGGAGAACAAGGGGTACAGGGGAGGGTTTGAGTAAAGAAATGGAGGGAGAAATTATGTAATTATATCATAATCTAAAATAAATAACTTTGAAAAAACTAAGTCTTTGTTCTTTGGAGTATTTTTCTCTGGTCTTTTCTTGACATTGAAAAACTCACATTTTTAATATATTTTCTCATATACATGAAATAATAATAGGGACCATAAATTAATTGTGCCTTTAAAAATATATCTTCTAGGAAGGCAACATATAAAACATGAGGCTCTACTAACCAATATTTTAAAACATTGTGATTGAAACTCTTTCCCTCTACCTACTTGTAATTTAGCAGCATAAAGTATTCATTTTGTACTTGTTTTTTGAGATAGATCTCGTATGTAACCTCAGTTTCCGCTGAAGTCACTATATAGCTTAGGATGACTTTGAATTCATGATTTTTCTGCTTCTAGCTCTATAGTGTTAGGATTACAGATGTGTCCTATGTTCCATGATGTTCAGTTTAGGTAGTGCTGGGAATGGCCTTATGCATGGTAGGTAAACACTGTACTAACTAAGCAACATTCCCAGCCCCTAAACCTCAAGTCTTACTGCTAGGTCAAAAGTTCAGATTTATTCCTTTCTTTGACTGTCGTAGGCATCTTAGAAACTTAGGTGAAGGAGAAATTATTATTTTATGGTATTCTTATTTTTTTTTATAGAAACCCAAAGCTTGGAGAATAGCAGACTAATTGAATGATAAATGAAGCCCAAACTAAAATTACAGTCCTCAGAGTACAATTTTCTTCTTACAATACCGTAGATATCATCTGATGTGTGTAAGTGGAAGCACATAGATATCTTGCTGGAATAACATAGAACTATTTAAAAGTATTAAGCTTGCTAAAATGTAGACTTACCTCAATTGTAATTTAATATAAAGTATTAAAGACATAGCTTTGTTTTGACTCAATTACCACAGAGCTAAATTTCCTAGTTTGAGGTTCGGTTGTTATGACAAAAACGGACCAAAAAGCAACTTGAGAAAGAGAAGGACTTATCTGACTTAAGGTACAGTTTATCACTTAAGGAATGCTAAACAAGATGTCAAGGCGGGGAACTGAAGCAAAGACTATGGAGCAATGGTGCTTGGTGGATTACTAGCTTTATATACATAGTCTAAACCTGCCTGCCTAAGGATGGTACCACCCACAGTGGGCTGGACCCTCTGACATCATATTAACCATGAAAATGCCCCACAGATATGTTCATAGGCCAATGTGATGGAAACAGTTCTTCAATTGAGCTTTCATTCCCCCAGATGTGTCCGGTTGACAACCAAAATCAGCCATTGCAGTATAATAGTGATGCTTACTCCTATTTAATATGGGTATATTTTAGGGTATGCCTTTATCCTACAATGGACTGAAACTGTGAGACTAATTCTAGTCATACTTTTTACTAGCAACACTATGGACAATTTTCATTATAAAACTATACTTTAAAAGTATCATTACATAACCATGTAAACAAAGCTGAACAAAAATTACCTACAAGTGGAGAGCCTTTGCATTGTGTATCATGATGGGAAAGGATATGGTTCACTCAATCCACACAGTCCACTGAGCAACTCAGAACTGAAGTAGATGCCATTACTGGTCATATCTACGAAGACACAAAAGACAATGACAATATCGGTCAATAGACATCAACAATACCATTTTCACAAGAGCTCCTTCTCAAGCTGCATCAGTAACAGAAGATATAGATATTTGACAAAAAAACAAAAAACAAAAGGAAAAATATCACAGGAAGGACATTCATTTACATACCCATCTATTGCCTAATGGTATAAAGTATAGCCATGAGAACACAGGGTTTATTTAATGTGTAAAGTATGACTAAGAATTAAATTTAGTTCAGTGCTAAGTATGATTAAGAAATGGATGTAGCAGAAAATTGTTACAGTGCATCTGGGAAGACAAATTTATCAGTAAGAAATGAAACAAACCAAAAGCAAACATATCCTCTGATAACGATTTGACGTGTTCTAAGAATTATGCTAATTCTTTAATATGATATTTCATTTAGTGTTGATAATAAGGCTTCAGTGTAGATTGCCATCTTGTTTTACAAATTCCAAGGATTAGAACTTGCACCATTTAGAACATGCAAAGCATACGTCATCCTAGACTTGCTTGTGTTCTATGATCAGATAGTGTTAGTGCCAGATTTCAAGTATATCATGTAAGATGGAACAAATGACTCGTTTGCCCCTGTGGTTCTTTTAAATGTTTTATTCCTTTCTGTTTCTCAGTATAGATGTGAACAAAACTCTCACTTTAGGACAGCGCCTGGCACATATAAGTATTTGCTGAGAGAATAAAAAAATATTATGGTACCCAAAGTTTTAGGCACTAGCATGTAATTGCCAGGGTCTGAATTCATACTTTTGTCAATCTTGTAATTTACTGACCAGTGTTATCTTCTTGTCTGAACGCATACCCAAGAAAGAAAACTAGAATGAAGTATTTGAAAGAAATCATTTGAATGGAATTAAAAAATGCTACTAAACAATTACATGTTAGTTGTTTAAGTTAGTTTAATTAGAAAATTCCTTCAAAGACTGACACAGTTGAACAGTGGAATTTTACTAAGAGAAAATAACACCCTCTAGTTCTAGATCAGACAGTAGCTTGGTAATTGACTGAGACACTTTCTCTCATCTTGTGGTGCTCAGGGGAAGGACTGCATAAATGCAGGGAAAACTGAAATTATTACAGTGTATAGGACTTCCTATAGGCAATCAGGAGCTTGGAAACTATGAGCTAGGACAAGTTATTCTGGAATGAAGGGAAGTTGGCTTGGAGGCTCTAACAATTTACTTGTGAGAAAAGCAACTTGGTACTGTACAGTCTAGAGTAGGGGGACATGAAGCTCAAGCTCCCTGTAGGTTCTGCACAGCCTGTAAGTTAAGAATGGCTTTACATCTTTACATTTTTAAACAAGTCAAAGTAATTGCATAAGTTATCTTAATTTCAAATAATGTATAAAATATTATTGGGACATAGACATTTGTTTATACAAGGTCTCTGGCTTCTTTTATACTTCCCCGAGAGGACTGTGCCTTTGTGATATAATCTGACTTGCTAGTCTGAAGTGTCCATGCATGCATCCTTCAGTACCATCAGGGAATTGCCACAATCCCCAATGCTCAAGACAGTTGAAAGAGTTTCATACATCCTTAAGGGCATGCTTTACTTAAGGGAAAAGAGTGGACCATATAAGGTGGCCTAGATGAAAGAAAAGCAAGCAAAGCTAGAGGAAAGAATGCATAAAAGGTTGTGTTACATGACAGACTGAGGATACAGTTTTCTGTATCCTCTTTCCAGTTAAAAGGCATCAGACAGTTACAATAGTTGTCAGAGCACCTGTTTTGTGCTCTCAGTAAAATGTGAGAAGCTGAAGACAAGATGCTAAGGATCTGTCTTCACTTGCAGAAGTGAATTAGGCACAGATATTAGAGAAGAGGTCGAAATGGCTCCCTATCCAATTATAACTTGGCTTGAAAGAAACCCGGGCTTGAGTTGGAAAAATGTGGCCCTGAGCAAAATTTCCAGCATTTTTTTGTTTGTTTGTTTTAGAGTCCTGACAATTGACTTCACGGTGAAAACCAACTTCTAACATCTCTAGGACAGGGATATTCTGAGTATCCCCAGTGTGACTGTGCAAGAAGCACCTAGTATGTTTTTAGTCACATGATCTTCACTGGTTCTGTCCTCTTGGCTCTACCTCCATTCCATACTCTTCCTCTCTGTTGTTAATGCATCTGTTCTGCCTACTATTTGTGATTTCATTGTCAAATGTGCAGCCATCTCTCCTATACTCCATTCTTAACTTTCACCTGTGTCCTCACTGAGCCTGAGCCAATCACAAGTTTTGGTTTTGGGCATTCTCTAAGTAACTAGTAAATAGCTTTCATTTGACAAAAGCCTACTTGATTCAGAATTCTGATCCAGAAGGTATAAATATTTTGACACAGTATTTGGTGCATAAAGCATTACTATAACTCATACTAATCAAATCATATTATGGCATACAGTATTTTTTCTACCTTGGAGCTCAGGAGGTGGCACAGTCAGTACTTCCCTTAAAAGCATAGAGATTTCAGTTAGATCAAAGAATCTATGTTAAAATCCAGGAATGGTGGTGTGTAATTGTAACTGCAACACTGGGAGCACCAATAAGGCAAGATTTCTGGGGAAAGCTCTGGAGAGAGAGAGAGAGAGAGAGAGAGAGAGAGAGAGAGAGAGAGAGAGAGAGAGAGAGAGAGACTGAGAGAGAGAGAGAGAGGAGGGAGAACACATGCATATAACTACAGCATGCTAATAGGGCAGCTTACAGGACTCCCGTTCTTTCCTTTCACCATATGGGTCCGGGGAATCAAACTCAAGTCATCAGGCTTGGTGGCAAACACCTTTATACACTGAGTCATCTTCTTCACACAGTATATAGAATTCTAAAATCTAGACATTTCCAAACAACCAATTAAACTTTGTCTTACTATCACTTTAAGCTGATTTTCACAGATAATTTACTGGGTAAACAATAACTAGAAGTTGTTCTTATATTTTTCTGCGGGTCTTGATTATATTTACCACCACTTTCCCTATTTTTTCCAGATCCAAACTCTACAAATACCCATCCAACTTTGTGTTCTTTTTCTTTTGTTTTGTTTTCAAAACCCAACAAGATCATTTTGTGCTACCCAAATATTCTCAGCTGTGTGATCTTCTATTGGGATGTGGGTGACTTGTTATTTTTAAGGACAAAAGGGAGAAAGTTAACACTGTTTAATCTAAACTCTTAGCCCTATATGATGGCTTAATACTATAATAAATATGGAAGCCACATTAACAGGTCATGTATAAAAGCACAAAATATAAAATACTAAGTACAGTCTTTGCTGGACAATGGACAGACTGTGTGGCTGTGGATAAGCTGTTTTCAGTTCCTCAGGGTTCTTTTTTGAGAGAATGAAAACATAATGGAGTTCAAATGTATGCTTAAAAGAAGAAAAATTTCTTAAGTAGTTATGTTCAAGACCCTCAGTATAGCCACTCAGTTCTTCTCAGAATATGACTCACATCATTAAGAACTGTTTATTAGTCTATTTTACCAACTGCAATGGAAACATTTAGAGAGTATTACTGAAGTGAAGTTTTGTTTGAAATGTAGTCATTTAAACCACCTACTTTACTTAAAATAGACACAGTTCACCTTACAGCTTCCCACTCATTATGATGCTTACTTCCTGGAAGCAAAGGTTGAATTATGCCAACATTTTCTGTGTCATTCTAATTTCTGACTATAACAAATGCCCAAGAAGAACAAGTTATAGAGAAAAAAAGGTTTATCCTGGTACACAATTTTGTGATGTCAACCACATCTGTTTGCCCTGTTTTTATTTTATTTTATTTTATTTTATTTTATTTTATTTTATTTTTTATTATATCATGGTAGGGGAAAATGGCAGAGACAATCTGTGTCTGTGGTCAAGTGAAAAAAAGAAAGAGAATTGGTCTGAGATCTTGTTCTCCTATTCAAGGATGCTTCCTCTGTTACTCCAAGTCTTTGCACTGGATTGTGCTTCTTAAAGACTCTAGCATCCCCCAGTAATACAAGGCTTCAGAATAAGTCTTCAGCACATGGGCCTATAAGGGACACTTATGATGATTATTCATGCTATGGTACAAATGTAGAAAGTCCCCCACAGCCCTGTGTATCTGTGACACTTGGTTCTCAGCTTGTGGTGCAATTAGAGGATGCTCTGGATCTTCTAGAAATTGGGGCTTAGTTGGCAGGAAGAAGATACTGGTGTGGACCCTTGAAGATTATACATTGGTCTTCTTCTGTCTTGAGTTGTCTTTGTTCTCTGATTGGCTGAGATGTTGGCAAGTTTCTATAAGCTGGCACTGTTTCAAATAGGCGATGGTTTTGTAATGAGACCTTCTCTCATGCCTTCTCTGCCATGGCAGACTCTACCCTCTAAAGTGTGAGCCAAGATAAATCCTTCCTCAATTAAGTCACTTCTGTCAGGCATTCACTCACCCTGATGAAAAAAAAAAGCAGCTATCATGCAACACTGTATTTTATCAAGGCAAAAATGTCAATGGGATAGCCTGGAAGAGAAACTGTGACCAGTAAAGTGCTTGCCTTGCAAACCTGAGGGCCCAAGTAACTCATATAAAAAGCCCAGCATGGTATAGTCACTTATAATCATGGAGCTCTGTAGGTAAAGACAGGTAGATCCCTGGGATGCAGGAATGACACCTGAAGTAGACTTCTCGACTCTGTCAGCATGTACACATGTGTACACACACACATGAACATGTACACTAGCATATACATGAACACATGCAACTACGTATGCATGAACAAAATGTCAACATACTGTCAAGACACTTAAGTTACTACTGAAAAGGGGCAAAATATTTGATCAGAGAAGCACTGTGTTCATAGAGCCACGGAAGGTGAACCTTGTAGAGGACATCTCACTAAGCGCACATCCCAACTTCAGATGTTCTTCTGAAGAAAGTTCTGACCTACACCCCCCACAAGGTGCTAACTCATGAAGAAACTGATTTATTTTTTATTCTTATCACAGAACAAAGGCAGAGCAAACTAACAGAAGTCTGTGGAATCAAAAGCACCATGTCACAAGGAAAACATAAAAAGTGACCTTGACTGCGTGATTAGGGAGAAAGATCATCAGGAAATGGAATGGTCTCCCTGAGTGGGAGGGGTTGGCTCTTCCTCTCAGGACTACCAATACCCAGAGTCTCTCTCTTCATAGATCACCAGTTCAAGCATATCCAGGGCTTCGGATGCCAGGAAAATGGTGATTCTTGAGACATAAATTGCTAATTGGAGCTGGATTTTCTTATACAGAAAGAGTTAGATGAAAAGGTTCTTCCTTCTCTTTGTTAAGATTGTAAAAGATTATTTCATTAGAGATAGTTATTGAAGTTCTTTCCCTCTGCCATGTGGGATAGAGATTGAATTTGGATCATCAGGCTTGGCAGCAAACAGCTTTACCCACTGAGCCATCCTGCTGGCTTTTGAAATAGCTATTTTAGTACCTTGCCTGGATGGCCTCGGTGGCTAGGTAGGAAATAATAAATCAAAGCGATAGAGAGGCTTCAGGAAAATGATCCAGGAACAATGAAAGTAGGAGGCATTTCTAAGATTGTTTAAAATTGCTCCCGTGTGGGGTTATGGGTGTGTTTACACTTGTAGTGATACAGCTGTCACTTTGTGCTCGTATTTATTGGCTTTTAAACTTGAAGTGATCAGCCATACTGAAAATTAACTTCTATGAATGCTACTTCCTCTGGGCTGGCGTTCCAATGGCTGTATCCTCTCAAGTTGAAATAAGGACAGTTAAATTAACTAGACAAAAAAGTCAGTGTGCTTTTTTCATATATAACTTACAAAATAGAGCATCTCTGTAGTCTATCTGAATTTTACATCCAGCTCCAACATTATCTAATTGGGTTGAAACATCCATTTGGCAGACAGAGGACAAAGGGCTCTCTCCCGTGCATCAGAGCTGCCGAGGTGGTACAGAGGCGGTCAAGCCCTTTTGTTAAGGGCTGAGGGGAAGTTTAGCAGATGCAGACAAAAGGCCAGAAGTTTGAGCTAAGGGCCAACAAAAGAGAACAGAGGAAGTGTCTTCCGGAGCATCTGCCTTGAGGTGGGGGAAAGGACTAAAAGTCACTTTCAGACCAAGACTTATCATAGTCACTAATTGCACTGAGGATAAGAACTACTTAAATTAAAGAAAAAGATGTTTGTAAAACCTTCCTGAAAGGCATGGCCATAAGCTCATTATTTTAACTATCATGTGCTTCTGCTTTTTCTCTTTCTTCCTTCTCTTTCTCCCGCCTCTCCTCTTCTCCTTCACTCTGTTCCCAGTCCCACTTAGCAAGAACTCTGTCACAGTTCGTACTGTTCACAGGCCTTCTCATGTTCAGAACATGGGTGAGTGGTTTACATGTTCAAAGCTCTTTTTCTCACAGTATTCTAATACAATAGAATTCTCTGTATTTCACAGAAACTGGTGTTCAAAATCACATAGCCAGTGCGTAGATCAAAACTGGAATATACATGACTCATTGTTTTAAAATGAGATAATAATCCCAAGGAGAACTACATGTAAATGCAGAAGTCAGTTCAGTATAGTACGTCTTCCATCATGTAAGGGATTATTAGGACTGGAAGAGGTGGAATTTGGGAGTGATATTAAGTCACCTACCAGACCCTCCCTAAAAAATGTCTCTGAGTCTGTAAGTGGTAAAGGCCAAGTCACTTGTATGTGAACTGAGGCTGTTCCCTCCGGTGATGATATTGGTCAAACAATTAAACTCAGATTGCTCCTTTCAGATTGTAAAATTGGGCTCATTTAGGAATAGTTTGCAGCCTTTTTGTGTGAGGTTTGAAGGCATCTTATCAACAAACACAGAAGTGTTAAAATACAGTCAAAATAGAAAACAGTTCCACCACCCTAGAAACTCAACCATGTTCCTTTGTGTTAGCCCTCTCCTACCACCCTAGCCTCCAAGAAATGGCTTCTGAACTTACACTTTCCCCCAGAATGCCATGCAAATGACATCATACAGATTGAGTCCTTTTATGGTGGGCCTATCTTACTTGATGTATGAGAATAAAATTGCTACAAGCTATTGAAAGACTCTCCAGACACTCCATCCTTTGGTTTGCATGCCTCCCCTGATATAATACCATGTGGCTGTGACTGGCGCCTTTTACAGCTGGTACTAAAATCCAGAAACACAACATAGAGCCTATATTCTTCTATAAAACTTGCTGATTATCTTACATGTTGTAGATTTTGTTACACATTTTTGTACCTGACTGTCAATTTATGCAAAATTCTCCTAAAAATATCCTACCCTTCCCCATATATGCATAACTAAAGAAAAATAAGCTAAAGCCCCCCTTTTTTTTAACAAAAGGTTGATGTGTTGAAGTCAGTTTTGATCCATCATATGTTGATGTCTGCAGACAGGTGCATTCTCATGGTGAATGATGAGTAGATAGAGACAAATAAAGATAATTACCGAAGCAAAGTCACAGGTTAATTACTGATATATAAAATACATGGAATATGTGAAAGAGCTAGAACTTCATATTTTTTCATCTCTGAATTAGTACCTGGTTACCATTAAATAAAATGTATGCTTCAGTCTGGTTAACTACCTTTTCAAGCAAAGCAAGACTTGCATTTATTTCCCAGTAATGATTTCTTAATCTTTTTTTTTTTCTTGAAAGGCATCTTTTGCCAAACCATTCCATCAGACACTAGAAAAAGACATCAGTGAGTTCAGAAGTGAATGGGAGGTGATGAGGGGGTGGAACGAGTATAGATTTTTTTCTCCTTAAGCCTGAATCAGCAGAGGAATAGCCAAGTTGGGTTCTTGGACGCTTCCAGAAAAAGTATTTGATTTTTGTCTCTATCTCAAATTAAATTAATGCTCTTTTATTTCTCTCCTTCACCTCTGATTCCTTAGGATCTGCATGTTCTATTGGCTATGAAGATTACTAGGCACATTGCCAATCATGTTTCAACATCAGCTGTCTGATTGCAAAACTGATCATTGCTAGCTATAGGTAGCTGCCACATTTAGTCTGCCATCACTATGTCCTGAGCCTTCAAACAGATGGTCAGCTAAAAGTTCAGGGTGAACAGAACCAACTCAGGGCGAGAGTTCATCCCCTGTCAATGAAGCATGGCAGGGGGACTTACCAGGTCTCTCTCCGAGCCTGGCTCTTGAACAGCTGCAGGACTCAGTTCTGCCAAGCACCAGTTTGATGAGACCACAGGATCTTTCAGGGCCTGTTACTCAGAGGGCTGCCCATGGTCAATGAGACTGCAGCACAGGCTATGGTGACTTGCCATAGTCTCAGCATAAGAGAAAGATAGCAGTGATGTTAAATTGTCTGACTATGTCCTAGATGCATCCTTTGCATCTCTAAAACTCAGTAAATAACAACAGAGGATGGCCTTTATTAAAGACTCTCTATACGTCAATCATTTATACACCTTTCTTTTAAGCCGCATTTCAGCCTCATGTGGGACATTCTTTAGGGGCTGGAGGAGTTGAGCAACATGCATGAGCTCACAGGTTTCCATTCTGGGCTAAGCACTTGGCAAAACCTAGAAATACAAATTACAGATCATCATGCCCACCCTCCTACAAAGCAATCCTATAGCAGGAGAAAATATTTTTAAAAGTTTGAGTACATGACTAGGAAGCTTCTTTTCTGCTGGCTAGCTTTCATAGTACCAGAAGGTGCTAAGCAGGCTGCTCAGGGAGTCATCAGCCTTACCCTGCTGTGAACCCTGCAAGCTACAATAATAACATGCATGGCAAGATATGCCCACCGATGCAATAATGGCACATATGTTATGAGGATAATGGGCCATATTCTGCCTCAGTTTAATGCTTGTTCCATAGGAAGAAAAACATATGTCTGACATTGTAAATCTGGCCAAGAACCCATAGCTGGGAAGTTCACAAGCATCAGTGAAGAACCTACAATAACATGAGCTTTAATAACAAAGATAGCTGTAATTTTACACATTCTTCCTCTGTGATATGCAGTTAAGTATCTTGTATTCTGTCTTAGTTAATTTTCTATTGCTGTGTTTAAATACCATGACTATGGCAAATTATAAAAGTGTCTAATTTAGGGTTCATAATTCCAGAGGGTTAGAGGTTATGACTATCATGGCAGGGAACATTACAGCAGACAGGGAGACATAGCTCTGGAGTAATAGCTGAGAGCTTATATCTTGAAAGAGTATCATGATACAGAAAAGGCTAACTGGGAATGGCATGGGCTTTTGGAATCTCAAACTCATCTTCAGTGACACACCTCCTCCAACAAGGTATTACTTCCTAATCCTTCCCAAAGAGTTTCACAAACTGGGTATCAAATATTCACACATATGATCCCAGGGGACTATTGTTAGCCAAACCATCACAGATGGAGTATCTACAAGCTACCAAGATGAGTTCTTTCATTGTCATCTTTTGTGTAGATGGGGAAACTGAGGCTAACAGAGGTTAATTAAAACACCAAAAATCATTAGCTAGTAATTGATGAATTTTGTAGTGTAGTATTTGCCAAGGGATGCAAGAGAAGAAGACAGAGTAACTAACAGACACAGGATCTCAGGCCAAGCTTCACAGGGAATTGTTTGACATTTGAACAGAGTCTGAAAATTGAGAGTGACAGTTCATCTTGAAGCAAAAAGCAAACATCCCAGACTTCAGGAGTATCAATAGGCAAGCCACTCAGTCATCTCTGACTGTCAGCAATCAATATGCCAGTGGTGGTTGAGGAAAAGGCTGGTGAAGATACAGTGAGGGAAAACATGAAAAGATACAAATGAACATTGGTACTAAGTTTTTAAAGGGTTGGTTTAAAAAATAAATCTAGTCTTCACAACTCTTGATCAACAGTTTAGGTTTTGAAAATTAAATGTCTTAGGTTTGGATCCTTTACTTCTGTCATTTATTAACTATGTTATTTTGGTGAGCAAACTTTATCCAACCTACAGTCTTTTCATCTGAGAAACCAGGATAAATATGGTAAGTCTTCTGCAGGCTGTTAGCATGAAGTGAAACTGCTTTCATAAAAGACTCACTACGGCTTGGAGATGTCAAAGGGGCATAGTGAAAATTATTTTTCACCACTATGGCTTCCACAGTGGACAGAACAGTCTTGGTTTACAGCTGGGGGCAAGAAAATGTAACAAAGAAAACAAAGTCTAGTAAATGATACTGTCTTTAGTTTCTGGATGAGCAATTAGTCTCATCCAACACAGGCATGACACATGGAGCACATACTTGCATTTAACAGGAACAATGGCACATGGTACTGAGAAGCTTTTATTAGCTAAAGGTATAGAGGACCTCACATTAGCTAGGGGCCTCTTGAAAGTATCCATGCCTGGTCAGCCATCACATCCATTGGGCAGATGAACCATTATGCATGGCTAAAGCGCTTGAATCAAGTACAGTTACTTTGTGTCTGTAAATACTAATACTAAAAGTCAGTGATTCACATGTGGTACAATCTTAACCAGATTTTGTAGGTTGGGAAGCTCGATTCCGCTGTACAGGACTGGAAAGAAAGCATCCTATTAGGGGATGTGAATCAGGTTAATTACAGGGTAATTTAGGTCAGCATCTCTTGCTTAGGGGCTATTTCAATGAAGATTGAGACAGGCTAAAATATAAAAAGAATCCTGTTTGTTTTTGTACACTAATTGTGAGGAAGACTGGTGTCTGAACTCAATCCCAACCACTCCCTAGAAGACTATGCCTCTTTCCAATCAATCCATTTTGAACCCAGCTCAGGCTACAGGTAAGTTTAGCCCAGGATTTTCCAATCTGCCTTCCAATGTTGTTTCTTGAGAAGCTTTAAGACCTAGGTCTGAGCTTTACTCCCAGGGACTTGCCTGAAACTGTCCTGTCCTGAGCATCAGAAGCTTCTGCAATATTGGAGGGAGGAGTTGAGGTAGATAGGGTCAAAATATATTGTTTATATGTAAGAATTTATCAAATAATAAATTAGGGGAAAGGTCCTTGGAATGATGATGCCAAGCAACCTAAATGTAGAAGCAGTAGGATGGGCATAGTGTTATGAGCTGTGTTCTTATCGGACTCTACCACCCCAAAGGCCTCAGGATAAGAAATTCCACAATAACAATTTTCTTAAGCATGTTTATCTAGTATTAGTGTGTACTTTGTGAACCTTGAGAACGGACTTTACCACAGTTCAATGAATACTCTTAATATGTTCAGAATACTCCAGTCTTAAGGAGAGGCAGAACAATTTTTCCAGCGTGGGGGTTCAAGTTCTGTGAGGGGAGGGCAGCCTCCTTGTACCAAATGCCAGATTGCAGGAATGCACAATGGCAGGGATCTGTCTTCTGGGGGAGATAAAGATAGAAGCTGTCAGTAAAACGGGTATTTATTTTGAAAACCACAGAAGGCTTGTTTCTAAAAAAAAATAAAATAAAAAGAGGGGTACAGGAGGATAATATGAGAACTTAGTATGCATGTATAATATATAAAATATAGTCTTTAAATCTCTAGGAATCTAGGGTGAACATATAGTGAGGGGAATACTGGGTTTTCAAAAGGACAACAAAGGTGAGATATAGGTTTAGTAGTTCAGATGGATTTTAAGACTTAGTGTTTGTCATACCACTATTCAAACAGTTAAGTTACAGAACTAACCTATATGTTCAACAACAGAATAACAGATAATAAAAATGATATATGAGAAGAATAGGTTTTTTTCAGCTATGAAGAGAAATAGAATTGTGGCATTCAAAGAAATGGATACAACTAGGGATAATCAAGAAGCAAGTTCATCTCAGTAAGACAAATGTTTCCTTGAATTTGTGGTCCCAGTTCTTGTTTGGAGACATAAAATCAGATTATGTATAAATTATGTAATAGAAGAAGTGACACTTTACAGTGGAACACAATGGGTTAATGAGAGAGGGGCAAAAAGAGAGGGTGGGGAGGGAAGAGAAGGGAAATGTTCAGTGCACATTTAGGCAAGATGGCTCAGTGTGTAAAGGTACTTGTGGATAAGCCTGATGACCAGAGTTCTAGTCCCTGGACCCACATGATGGAAGGAGAAAACTGACTCCTGTGAGACGTTCTCTGACAACACACACACACACACACACACACACACACACACACACACACACACTCAACAAATACACACACACTCACACACACTTACTACCTCTCCCCTCTCTTTCTGTCTCTGTCTGTCTCTGTCTCTGCCTCTGTCTCTGTCTGTTTTTTTTTTCTCTCTCTTTTTAAACAAAATGTAAAATAATAGCAAACTAACAAAACACAATATGGTATACATTTGAAAGAAAACTAGGCACTGGAGTATCTTGTCTATCAGATCCACCTGAAGAAAATACTTTGCACAAGGCTTCATAACCCAGACACGCTCCATGCAGCATTATAAAATTTTTATCTGTTAAATTGCTTTTAAAAATGCAGTTTCCTCAACTGGCAAGTCATTTTCAGTGTTAACATCTAGACTGTCTTGTTCAACCTGTAAAAGGAAAGGGTTTTGTAGGACTTCCTCACATGACTGAGTTCTGTGTGGCATGTGTCTACCTTGCTTCCAATCCCTTTGAATCCTACATTCCACCAAACACGTGTCTGCTCACTAGGTGTTCCTAACTGCTTTACAGTTACAGTATTATTTGTCTCTGGTCCTGATCCAAACACGAAAATGAACTGAAGGATCTTTACTGTTATAAAAAGGATAAGAGAAGCATGAAGTGAGAATTAATAAATAGATGTGGATATATTATATTCTAATATATTACATATTAATTATATTATATATTATTATACATGTGTATATGTATACGACAGTTTCAGACATGAAGAACAATTGATTTAGCCCTATTGTTGTCTCTGCGAATGTGTCATTTGCAAATATTTTGACAACCATCTCTTTGGCTATTTTCATTCATTAACTTATCCATAATCTTTTTTTTTTTTTTTTGGTTTCTCGAGACAGGGTTTCTCTGTGTAGTTCTGGCTGTCCTGGAACTCACTCTGTAGACCAGGCTGGCCTCAAACTCAGAAATCCGCCTGTCTCTGCCTCCCAAGTGCTAGGATTAAAGGCGTGTGCCACCACCGCCCGCTAGCTTATCCATAATCTTTATACTCTCTTTTTATTTGCAAGACATCACTGTTGGGGAGTTTATTTCTTCCTGCACTGGTAAAATATAAAGTAGTCTATGAACTAGTTACCTTATTTAAATTACTACAGTTATTTTAATCTGGGCAACTCTTTTACCTTTAGACTTCATTGACCCCAATTTTTCGTTTTTTTTTTTTGTTTGTTTGTTTGTTTGTTTTGTTTTTTGAGGCAGGGTTTCTCTGTGTAGCCCTGGCTGTCCTGGAACTCACTCTGTAGAGCAGGCTAGCCTTGAACTCTCGAACTCAGAAATAGGCCTGCCTCTGCCTCCCAAGTGCTGGGATTAAAGGTGTGCGCCACCACTGCCCGGCCGACCCCAGTTTTTCAACATTAAAGCAGAATGAAAGTGGTCAGGGAGCTACTTCCATGGTCAAGATGCTACAGTTCCTAGATTCTAACTCTGCTACTCATTCCTTTATGAGAAATAATGGGCCAATATAGAGCAGCACGTGCATGGTTTATTATAGAATGTTGTAAGACAATTAGTCGATACAGCATTAGATTCAAACTAAAACAAATACTCACTGACCTATCAAATAAATATTGGGTATTAGGTACATAAGTAGGAGCCAGAACTCCATGGGTAGGATAATGTGTATGTCCCCATGGATGCATGGCTGGCATGCTTGTGTGGAAGATCCACTATTTGACCAACACATGCAGCAACAGGTGATCATGCTGTGACAGCTGCTGGGAAGAAAAACCCAAGGAAGAATGATAAACAATGAATGCCACATGACCATGGACCAAGAGCTGAAAGAAGCATTGCTGAGGGGGCGACAGCTGGAATCTGAAGAGCTGGAGGCAAAGTATTCTGAAAATTCAGAATATGAACAGGTGCGCACACCTGTGTCTTCATCTCCAAGGCCTGAGGTTCCCTTCACCATCAATCAACCATCAGCTCTCAGAAAAGTCCCCCAGCTGAGAGGTTCAGACATGGAGGCAGTAAAGAAAGATAACTGTATACAATTTTAGTGGAATTGGCTAGTCTCACTTACTTTGAGATCCTGAATTTACAGAGACAGCGAGATGTGCCAAATGGAAGTGTCATTTGCAGCTCTTGACTTTTCTAAAAGTTACTGCTAACACATCTGTGGAAGGCAGGCTCTAAAAGTACCAAAAGCAGTTCTGACACTGTGCTGGAATCCAGCAAGGGTGGCATGAAAAAGAAACCAGCATGACATTTTCCTTTGACAGTATCTCATTTCTTCTACCACAGAATGCATGAGAGATTGCTGTGACAAGCCAACAGACTGTGTTTGAATAGCAGTATGCAGATATAATATTCTCTCTCTCTCTCTCTCTCTCTCTCTCTCTCTCTCTCTCTCTCTCTCTCTGTATGTCTGTGTGTGCTTGCATTTACATGTGCATATATGTGTATATATACAAGAATGCATGTGCATGTATTTATAGGAGGTTCATGTACATGTTAGAAGCCAGAGATCAACCTCGAATGTTGTTATTCAGGAGCAGGCAGGGCATCTTAATTTTTGAGCCAGAGTCTTTCACTAGGTCTTGAACTCCTATGTTAGGTTAGGCTGGCTGGCTCCTGAGTCCCAAGGATCTACCTGTCTCTACCTTCCAGTCAGTGGGAATGCAATCACATACCACAATTCCTGGCTTTTACAGGAGCACTGGACATCTGAACTGAATCTCTCCCATTTATGTGGTAAGCACTTCACCGTGGCCAATCCCTTAACAAACTTTCTTTAGATGTTTATTGAACCTTAGACACAATCACACCATACTGTGAAATAAACTAAGGAACACCATTGTCACTGGATGGGTGATACATAATTCATCTCTCTTCATCACAGGGGGAGGACTGTAAAGGCAGGTTTGTTTACAGCCTGCACTCAGATGCAGTTGGTTGTGGCATGCCTGGGCCTAGTGCAATTAAAATTTTCAGCTTCAGTTTCTTTATGTATATTATACATTCAAGTTCAAGATTTTGTTTTGTGATAATTTTACATGGCAGCATGGCAATCTGACTAGAAACATTAAAATGTTTCTACCTTATATTTTATAAGTAGTTGACACACAACCTCAAGCAAACACACTTATGTAATACACATGCATGTCCAACATTTTGGTCATATCATCTATACTATCTATGTAAGCAATCGACTTGATTCGTGTCATTCTTTCTCACTGATGTGTTTCAGGGAGTTTGCATGTGTGAGATAACTACACAGTACCATCTACTAGGCTGGATTAGTTTTGTACCTCGTCTCCTAAGGATGATTGATGCTTTGGGGACAGGGCTAAAGCATCATAGTCTTCTCACTTGAGCTTCTCTGGGCCTCGGGGTTCATAAGGGATACCCACAAGAGTATTAACAATATACTTAAGAAAGTCACATCTGGCCGGGCAGTGGTCGCGCACACCTTTAATCCCAGCACTTTGGAGGCAGAAGCAGGCAGATTTCTGAGTTCGAGGCCAGCCTGGTCTACAGAGTGAGTTTCAGGACAGCCAGGGCTACACAGAGAAACTCTGTCTCAAAAAGTTAAAAAAAAAAAAGAAAGAAAGAAAGTCACATCTGAATAACTTGCAGTTTCACAACCTGACTCCCTATTCTAATGTGTGCTTTCTAGAACTTACAAAAATTTGCAGGGTGACATTTTCAGACATTGTTCTGAAACCAAGCTCGCTCTCTCCTGGAAATTCAAAACCTAATGGTCTTTTGTGGATATTTCTACACTTTGATTTCCAGAACTCCCGAATCCCTGTGCCCTCATGTCTGAGCCTGTTATCTGTTGCTGACAAAAGTATCATCCCCAAACATGGAGACTAAAGAATGGTTATTCATTATCCACTCTGGGTTTCATTTGGAAAGGAATTTGAGAAGGCTGGATGTGGCTGCTAAAGGGTCTTTCAGGTGAACTAATGGCCAAATATAAACTTGAAGGAATGAGACAGGGCAATAGGGACAAAAAAAGATATACGTAGAAAATCCTGTAGAATGTAGAAAACAGGTGCAGATACTTTTTGTCTAGACATGAAGGGTTTACTAGGGCCTTGATGGAGCAGTGCACCAGCTGTCCAGAGGATAATTACAAGGCTGGCAAGGGAGTGTCAGGTGGTAGCCAAAGGCTTCATCTCTATCCATATAGCTTTCTTTTTCAATGGAGTTGCAACTTTCTTTTTTTTTAATAACAAGACTCCTTTTCCCTTTAACGTTAAACAATCCAAGAAAGGAAGATGAATACAGAAAAGCTCATTGGGACAAAGTCTGGAAGTCATATACTTTCTCAGATGATTAAGACAATATTCTCAAGTGAGAGGAATCAAAACATTGGTTCAGTCTCTTCAGAGAAAGTTTTTGGTGTCTCAGGATAAGAAGAGAACTATAGTGGCTTAGGGGAGAAGCTCAGGAGATAAAAATCTGCCCTGCAAAACTGAAGTTTGAACTGGAGTTTAGACCATCAGCACCCATATAAATTCTGGGTGTCAATGGTAGTCTACTTTGAATAGCACTCAGGGGAGATAAGGGATCCTTGAGTTAGCTGGTTTGGCTAGACTAGTTGAATTGACAAGCTTTGGGTTCAAGTGAGAGAACTTGCTTCAATAAAAAAAAAAGTATAGAACAATTAAGATACTCAATATCAATCTTTGGCATCCACACATATATACATACATGTTGGGATTCACCCTCTCTCTGTTTCCATGTGCATACACACACACATGCATACCATACACACATATACCCACACAAACAAACTATGACTAAGATGACAGTTTTCATATTTCCCATATGTACCTCCTATGCTGAACAGTGCAATGAAATTTCATAGCTTCTAGAAAACACGTACATCGAAGAAATCCTTTGACAACTTAGTGGAATTCATATGGTATAGTAGTTCAGCATCAGAAATCACTTCAAACACTTAGTGAATAACAAAGATGTATATTTATACCCTCTCTATTTATGGGAAACTATTATTATCACACTAACACTTGAGGGTTGCAGAAAATTTTCTGGTGCAGAAATTTTTCAGTGAATAATTACTGAAAAAAGCTGAGTCCTTAGAGGATAGAGAAACCCACCATCTCATTTTTATTTCCTATTCCTTTTCCTCTCTCTCTCTCTCTCTCTCTCTCTCTCTCTCTCTCTCTCTCTCTCTGCACTTTGGACATGCTCATGCCAAGGCCAAATGTTGATATCATGTATTTCCTCCATCTCTCCATTCCGCATTTCATCTTTTGAGAAAGGTTCTCTCATTGAATCTGGAGCTCACCAGTTAGTGAGCTGACTATCTGGTGAGCTCCAGAGACACTCCTGTCTTTTCTTTCCCAAATCTGGATTACAGGCATGCTGCAGAGCACGAAACTGTTCTGTGTGGTGCTGGCTACAAGGAAGCTCATCAGTCACTCACTGAAAGTTGAAGTCTACATTGGCTGCTGAGGCCGGAAGTGAGATAATAGTCTTCTGGATGCTGCTACAGAAATGTGGGAGGACCAGCTAATCTAGCTCATTTCAGTACAACCCTGAATAATACAACACATTCTGAAGGATTTCCTGCATGTGTCTATTTTTGTACTCTCTGTCAATCCTCACTCCTTAAGTTCATATTGGGTCAAATGTGTTTTTTTTTCTTCTCCTTTCTATGTTTTATAGTTATGTAACTCCAAAGAAAGAGGAATTTTTTTTAAAGCAGGATCCGTTTGAAACCCTTCCCAAGTTGGCTAACAGCATGTCATATATGTACAAAATGACTTGGATTGAAGTTGGCTTTTGAAAGTCAACAAATGCCTTAGCAAATACATCAAAGTCTCCCTCAAACAAGGTCAATATTAGATCTGCTCCAGAGAGCTTCCTGCCATAAAGGTTAGAAGAACACGGTGTGAAAGCTATTTGAATTACTGACCTGACTTAAATTATGACACATCAGTTATAATTGTTAAATACTCTTTTACTTATGGGCCATGAAATTTTTCCATTCCCATCCAATTTTGTTATTATTATTATTTATTGTGTATGAAAATATTAATGTATTGTGGAAATTAAACAGATTTTCTCAGCAATCATATGGCAAATATAAATGTTTAGCTTTTTATACATGAGAAAATATACCCAGAAGGTAAGGAAAGTGAATTATTTTTTCAAGTTCTGGGGCTAGAACCCAGGGTCTTGGATATGGTAGGAAAGTAGTCTATCACTGAATTGTAGCCTCTGTCATAAACAAGTATGAACCCTATGAAAACAGGAAAGTGTAAATATCAATAAAACTGGGAGTATAGCACCTTATGGATAACTGTTAGAAAAGCCAAATTAATTCTGATCAATGTTGAATATTCTTTATTACAAATCTCTGAGATGATTATTGTTTGACTAATTCTAAAACAGGTCCTGGGTTTAGTGATGAAAGAATGTTGATTCCTGCCTGGACCCAGCTACTAAACTATTTAACACATGAATTAATAGCAAAATAAATATCAAAGAAGAAAACCATATGTCTACCATCAAATAAAAATTAAAAAATTTCAAGCTCATTTTGACACAAAAGAGGTTATTTTTATTATGATTATATATTTATTATGATCTCTTAAAGGATACTTTATTTCAAATGTTATGCTACCTAAGGATTTTAGTTTAAGTATGGAATTTTAATTTAGTATCATAGAAAGAAAAGCTTATATACATTTATTTACTTATCTAGAAAATTGTGCACAGCATGCTAAATTATATAATATTTATATAGAACAAATGATGCTAAAGTTAGAGCAATTTGCATTCTTGAAGTGCATGCATGTGACTAAATGTCATGTTCAGTAGCTAAGCCTGAATCAGGGAATATATACTAGCATTATCATTAATTATTAGATGGAGATACTCCAAACCATCATAGAGGTAAAGCTGGGGGGAGGTTGTTTCCCTTGTAAGTAGGTGTCTAGAAAGTGGAAATAAAATGGTGGTATTTTCTCTTTGACCCCATCAGCAGATTGTGTGCAAAATTTCAAGTTGAAGTGTCAATTTAAACGAAAAGGCAAATGCTTATGGAGTGAAATTTCTTAACCCATTATTGTGAAAGCACACTGAAGTAAATTCAGGAGAATTAATGGGGGTGATACTGTTATTTAGTCCGGGAACATCCCAACCACTACCCTTTAGGAAGAGATCTATCTGGGACTAAACATCAACTGCCACTGATGAACTAACTCGGTGTCGAGTTCTTCCTGCAGTGGCTCCAGGTCATGTTATTGTTCTAACTGTGATAATTCCTTAACTGTGTTTAAGACTTGAAAAATCAAAGCAAGCAAAACTTCTGCTGCTTTCCTCAAAGCTTTTAATTTAGATGAACACACTGGGTCATGCCTATAAGCTAAGGCCAACAACTGGGAGGCTGATACAGGATCATTGTCATAAATTTGATGTTAGATCAAGTTATATGGTGAGTTTCAATCAAGCCCAGGATATAGTGAAAGACTGTCTCACAGTAAATTAAATAATCAAAAATAAGGAGAACGGGAAGAAAAATTATGGAACAGGAGGAGAAAGGGGAGGATGAAGAAGGAGAGCAAGAGAAAGCAGGAGGGTGAGGAAAAGGATGGGAGATGTCAGAAAGAGAGGGAAAATCCTTAATATATAGAAAAAATTGAAAGAAGCAATGTTTTACCAGGTTGACCAGTTGTCTACATTTTGGCTACATTTACATTTTTGCCTCTCCACTTAGACATCCGGTAGTCCAAGTTTTTACTTTCCCACAGGTTGGGAGCTCAATCTGTAACTGATGGAATGAGCCTCACACTTAAGTTACACAACCATACACCAGGAAGTTGAGACTAGCTTGGGGGGAGTCAGGTAAAATGGTTAAGTGAACGCTGCACTTGGTTTAAATACACATTCCCCTAATTCTATTTTATAAACAGGCAAAAGCCTTCAATTGTATTTACTACCCTCATGCAGTATTTAATAAGCTAATTATGTTTGCTTGTTGCAGATAGCCTCCAAAATATGCCTATGTATTCTTCCCTTGTGTGCTTTCTAGAGCAATTAAATTAAAATGTGTAGAAATTATCTTTTTCTCTTCAAATGCATGATTATGTATCCCTAGTTTGTCATATTTAATTTATAAAGTAAAATGTACAAGAACAAATGACAATTGAAAGAACACTTTTTAAACTGCATTTTTCCATAATCATCATTTGAAGGAGTAGAAGGATTCAGATTTTATGATAACATTTTCTTCACTCAGTCAAAAGGTGACTCTGTTGTAAAAAGGCTGACAGCCTTTGACTTGCTTACTAGAGGCATTATAATCCTGGGAATGGAACTCCTCATACAGAACGTATACTTTATGAAGTTCCAGGTCAGCTTTCTAAAACATATTATATCACTAAAAAGCTCATGTCCATAATTCATTCAGTGTCCAAATGAAAACAGCGATAACAGCTGATATAAAATAAACAGGAAGGCTGTGCACTCGGTCTAGCAGGACTTTAACTTTTGTTTAGTCGTTTATCAGCTGTGCAAACTTAAGAAAGTTACATCACCTGTCTCAGTTTTTACGGTGTGAATTTTATGAAGATCCTTGAATCAGTGTTTTAAAAAAAACACACACAACTACACTAGGTTAACAGTTGCCAGTAACTGAATTTGTGAAGAGGTATACACATAGTACTTCCTTCAATCCTCCTGTGAGCCCCATGGAGTGGGGTCAATGGTTTTCTTTATTTTGGAAATTAGAAACCAGAGTTTCAAAAAGCCAGAGAACTTCTACCAAGCTATGCAACTGCTGAAAAACAATCAGATTTTCATCAGATCTTTTAACATGAGAGCATCCCAGATTTTTCATAAATCAGAGCTTGAAAAGTAACCCAAGCCAAATGCAGCACCGCTAACAGGGATGTGGTCAGCTCAGGGCACATTCATGGCCAACAACTCTACAATTTCCATAATAGCTCTGGGAAGTAATTTCATGCTCATTTTACAAATAAGCTGAAGGTCTGAGTCTTTAGGTCATATTTTCACAGTTACAGAAACTGCTTGCAAGTCCGTTTCCATGTTGAGCTTACAAGTGATTCTTGCAAATAAGCATAAAAACTGTCTCCCATCTTTTTGGCTTTCTGGACCAACATGGCATGGGAGTCAGGGTAAGATAGTGGTGACTTATCTGAGTCTTAAAAGCTATTAAAAGTAACATTAAAGGAGCTGGAAGGACAGCTCAGTGGTTAAGAACATTTACTGCTCTTGCAAAAGACTTTAGTTTGGTTCCTGGAACCCACGCAAAGGGATTCACAGCCAATGGTAACTCCAGCTTCAGGTGCTAATACCATCTCCTGGACTCCACGGGCACCTGCATTCATGTGTACATACCCACCCACATATGCACACGTATACATAATTAAAGTAATAAAAATGCAGTTTTTAAAATGTTAGGTTAGCGGGGTGGTTGTGTCTTACCACTCTATTCAACAACCAGACCGAACAAAACTGGCAGAGCCTTAATTTAATAGCTCAAATTACTAAGGAACTTCAAAGTCTTCACTGTTTTTATCTTAATAAACATAAATTATAGTTAAACTTTAGACATTTGTGTGTTATTGAGGATAGCATAATTTTATTTATTGTGAAGTAAATAAATCACATTTTGTTTGGCTTTGGCAAAATAGAGACAGAGTCTAGCAACTTCCATCTAATTTATCCATTTAAGATGGAGATTTCTGTCTGCATAACAGAATGATGAAGATAGTTAAAGGCTTGTCACTTCTTATTTTTCACAGTAATTGTTTGCCTAGAACACATTTGAGGATATAAAACATATATTTAGAAAAATAAATGAGTTAAAGTCCAGAGAAATAACTTCCCCTTAGCTTATAGCAGAGAATCAAGACTCAATAGCTCTCTTTCCAAATACTACAGAAATCTTAAAGCAAAGATAAAATATAAAATTATTACCTTAACAACACCATTATTCCAGAATATTTTAAAAAGCTATGAGCAAATGTTATCCTAGATAGTCAGTAAAATTTAAGAAGTCATGCCATATTTCAGTTGGATTAGTATGATTATAAATTGGGTTTCATATTTATTTATAAGGTATCAATATAATACTGATAAGCCATATTTATTGATAAGGTATCAATGTTCCTGAAATTTTAGACAATGTTTAAAACCTTACAAAGCATTTTGAATAGCTTGAGGCTATTTGAAATTAATATTTGAGTATTTAGTTCAGCTCCAGAAAAATACATACATATATACATGCATACATACATACATACATACATACATTAATTCATACTAGTGAAACATGACACTTGAAGTTAGAAACATTATGACTAATACTGATAGGAAAAAGACAAGTATTTTAATATATAACTTAAGAATATACTTACTTATCATTTTATATATATATATACATATATATATATCCATAGAATTTAAAATTTTATTTTTGTCCTTGTCTAAGTAACAAAATATTTGTTTGCAGTGTTTCTTCCAGGTCCAGGTCAATCACTGGGAGTCAGAGAAGGACTGAATTAAGTGATGTACATAAGACACTTAAATTCTGTGCATGGAAAAAAGATTATTACTTTTTAAAAAGGCATCTCATATGAAATATGATATTATATCACAGAGATCTGGGGCAAGACAATGATAGGCTGCTCACTCCTTCGCAGCTTTGTATTGGAAGTCCTAGTTCGTGTGGAAATGTGAGAAATGGACATACAGGCAGAGAAGGAATACGTGGAACTGGCTCTGTTCAAACATTGTCTCTCTCTTTTTCTTTTTATGTAGACAATTCAAACAATACCCTGATTGTGTTGAGGGAAGACCCGCCTACTGTGGGTGACACCATTCCCTAGCTAGGATTCTGGGCTGTACAAGTGGAGAAAGGGAACTAAACAATAGCAGCCACCCATTGCTCTATGCTGATGTGATGTGTCTAACTGTTTAAAGCTCGGCTTCCCTACAAGATGGGCTGACTGTACCTTGAGCCCTGAACTAAAACAAGTCGTTTCTTCTTTAATTAGTCAAGATGTCACCCTATATTTTAACATGATTTTATAATTTATTTGTCAATTACAATAAATTTAGGAAAGCGAACCACTGCAAGAAACTTGGACTTAAAAAAAAACTTCGTGGAAATCCATCAATGTAATCCACTATATAAACAAACTTAAAGAAAAAAACCATATGATTATCTCACTAGATGCTGAGAAAGCATTTGACAAAATTCAACATCCCTTCATGATAAAAGTCTTGGAAAGATCAGGAATTCAAGGCCCCTACCTAAACATAGTAAAAGCAATTTACAGCAAACCAGTAGCCAACATCAAGCTAAATGGAGAGAAACTTGAAGCAATCCCACTAAGATCAGGGACTAGACAAGGTTGCCCACTCTCCCCCTACCTATTCAATATAGTACTGGAAGTCTTAGCCAGAGCAATTAGACAACAAAAAGAAGTCAAAGGGATACAAATAGGAAAGGAAGAAGTCAAAATATCGCTATTTGCAGATGATATGATAGTATACTTAAGTGACCCCCAAACTTCCACCAGAGAACTCCTAAACCTGATAAACAACTTCAGCAAAGTGGCTGGTTATAAAATCAACTCAAACAAATCAGTAGCCTTCCTCTACATGAAAGATAAACAGACTGAAAAAGAAATTAGGGAAATGACACCCTTCACAATAGTTGCAAATAATATAAAATACCTTGGTGTGAATCTAACCAAGCAAGTGAAAGACCTGTATGACAAGAACTTCAAGTCTCTGAAGAAAGAAATTGAAGAAGATCTCAGAAGATGGAAAGATCTCCCATGCTCATGGATTGGCAGGATTAATATAATAAAAATGGCCATCTTGCCAAAAGCAATCTACAGATTCAATGCAATCCCCATTAAAATCCCAACTCAATTCTTCACAGAGTTAGAAAAGGAAATTCTCAAATTCATATGGAATAACAAAAAACCTAGGATAGCGAAAACTATTCTCAACAATAAAAGAACTTCGGGAGGAATCACCATCCCTGACCTCAAGCTGTACTACAGAGCAATAGTGATAAAAACTACCTGGTATTGGTACAGAGACAGGCAGGAAGATCAATGGAATAGAATTGAAGACCCAGAAATGAACCCACACTCCTATGGTCACTTGATCTTTGACAAAGGAGCTAAAACTGTCCAGTGGAAAAAGGACAGCATTTTCAACAAATGGTGCTGGTTCAACTGGAGGACAACATGTAGAAGAATGAAAATTGATCCATTCTTATCCCCTTGTACAAAGCTCAAATCTAAGTGGATAAAGGACCTCCACATAAAACCAGATACACTGAAACTAATAGAAGAGAAGGTGGGGAAAAGCCTCGAATACTTGGGCACAGGGGAAAAGTTCCTGAACAGAACTCCAATGGCATATGCTCTAAGATCGAGAATTGACAAATGGGACTTCATAAAATTGCAAAGTTTCTGTAAGGCAAAGGACACTGTCAATAGGACAAAACGACAACCAACAAATTGGGAAAAGATCTTTACCAATCCTTCATCTGATAGAGGGCTAATATCCAATATATACAAAGAACTCAAGAAATTAGACTCCAGGCAACCAAATTACCCTATTAAAAAATGGGGTATAGAGCTTAACAAAGAATTTTCAACAGAAGAAACTCGAATGGCCGAGAAGCACCTAAAGAAATGCTCGGCATCCTTAGTCGTCAGGGAAATGCAAATCAAAACAACCCTGAGATTCCATCTCACACCAGTCAGAATGGCTAAGATTAAAAACTCAGGTGATAGTAGATGCTGGCGAGGGTGTGGAGAAAGAGGAACACTCCTCCATTGTTGGTGGGACTGCAAGTTGATACTGTTAAGGTATTGATTTATTTTTTCTAACAACTTTCTGTATACATTCAATGCAGTGTCAATCAAAACCTTAGAGAGTTATTATTATTATATAGAAGCAAATGACTATCTAAATTCTGAAGAACAGGATTGGAGAACTGGTAGACCTGATCTCAAGCTACACTCTAAAGCCACCCCATTCAGGGTGATAAAATGTTGAAAGAACACACAGAATAAGTAGCCTACAATGACATACACACAATCAACTTGACTTTTAACAAAGAAGTGAGAATAATGTTATGGAGCAGAAATAAAGTTTTTAATGAATTGTACTCATCCTCATGCAAAATAAAAACAGACTCTTACAGTAGTAACGCAAGCTAACTCAGTGGATAATAGATTAATTTATATAAAAATTTAAAAGTATGTAGCTGCTAGAAGAAATCAGGGCAAATCAACAACCCCTGAACTTGACTATTAATATTTATCCATAACACTCAAAACATGATCCTAGAGAGAGATAATTGGTAGGGTAAACTTTGCTAAAAATAAAGATGCTTACTCTGCAAAGACCTTGTCAAGAAGAGAAGGTAACATACAAACTGGGAAAGAACATTTGTGGAGCACATACTTGATACAGGATTGTTATCCGAACTATGCAAAGTACTCTGAAATCCCAACCATGAGAAAAGGGTAAGAAAAATAATCAAGTTACAACACAGGATAGACACCTAACAAGACTTCTCATCCAAGATGTGCAAATGGCAAATCAACACAGGAAATGATATTCAAACTCACATGGCCTTAAGGAATAAACCAGGGCTGGAGAGATGGGTTATTGATTAAGAGCACTTGTTTGCCATATGGAGGATCAATGGTTTGGTTCCTAGCAGCCACACAGTGGCTCACAATCATTCATGTATGACAATTCCAGGGGATTTGACACACTCTCTAACCATTGAAGACATGTGGTGACATGCATACATGCAGCCAAAATATTAATACATAGAAAAATGAAATAAAATTTGAAAAGAACTTAAAAATTAAGGGACAGAAGACACACTTAATGTGATATTCTACCTCTAAAACACTGTCATCACAAAGTCACAATAGGACTCCATTGATGGAGAATTGCTGGTGGACTTTCAAATTGCTCAGCTTACATTGAACAGAATTTCACTGTGTTTCACAAAATTAAACACAGCCTAACCATATGATCCAGTGATCATAATCCTTGGCAATTACCCAAATCAGGGATAACTTAGGTCCCTGTGAAGCAGCACACAGATGTTTATAGCAGTTTTAATCATATCTGCCAAAATATGGGAGCAACAAGATGTTTTTCTGTAGGTGAATGGGTAAATAAAATGTGGTACCTTTCAGACAATGGAAACTTGTTCTATTCTAAAACTAAATGAGCAATTGAGCCATGAAAAAACATGGAAGATATTCCAATGAATATTGGGAAGTGAAAGAAGCCAATCCTAAAAGGCTGCTTGCTGTTAAGACTCCATCTGTTTGGCATTATGGTAGAGGCAAAACTAAAGGAACCCAGAGACAGTAAGAAGGTAAGCATAGCCAGGGTTAAGGAGAGGAGGAGAAGAAAGGAGTAAAGAAGCAAAGTGTAAATGATTGCTTGGCCAGTAGAACTACTCTGTATGACACTGTGATGATAGTTAATTGTCACTAGACCTTTGTAAAAATCTGTAGGACCACAACTTTAGGAGTAAACCCCAGACTAAAGTGTTAGCTCAAATTGGTAAGGTGCTTGCCTTGCAACTATATGGACCTGAGTTTGGTCTCCCAAAACTCACATAAAAAGCCATGTGTCATCAATTCCTGTACCCAAGGTTCAAGGAACATCACAGGAGAGGAGTTTGAAAAGTTTTAAGAGTTAACTGGACCTCCTAGGAATGACAGGGAAGCTTCACCTGTGCTACTGTGGCTGTCTAAACAAGAGCAAACAAGGATACTACCAGTAGACATGCTAACATGGAAGGGGAAATCTTATGATAGCCCACTATATGTATATAGGCACAGCACTACAGGTGACTAAGAAATGCTGAGGGTAGGAGAAAGTCTTTTTTAGGGATGAGCCAACTAATTGGTTATCTAATACCAAATAACACATACTCATACAAGTAACACAAAATAGACTGAGCAGGTTATATTTGTATGTTTAGGCATATGTGTGTGTGTGTATGTATGTATGTATGTATGTATGTATGTATGTATGTATGTATGTATAACAATAAAAGGGGAAAAGAAGCCATGTGTTCTGATGAGAATTTGAAATCCCAGAGCTGGGAGGCAGAGGTAGGCAGATCCCTGGGGTTCATCAGCCAGCCTGTTTAGTCTACTTGGTGAGTTCTAGAGTAGCATCAAAGAAGCATCATGTTAAACAAGATGAATAGCAAATAATGACATTTTAGAAGTACTATGGCTTCCATGTGCATATGCACAAATGTGTACACACACACATACACAGGGAAGGAGGGGGAGGGGAAGGGGCAAGGGGAGGGGGAGGGAGAGGGGGAGGGAGAGGGTGTGGGTGGGGGAGAGATCGGAAGAGCACA